>NC_056735.1:1456897569-1456909751 GCF_019279795.1 Protopterus annectens
GAACTAGGTCTTCTATATCGAAACAAAAGGTACCGAACACCCAATGCTAGACTGTCCCTTGTCCAAGCTTTTCTCCTTCCCTCCCTTCTTTATGCTGCCCCTATATTTACCCATATCCAAACTACTACCTTAAACAAACTCCAACAAACTTGCCATAAGATGGCTAGATTTGTCACTAACTCGCCATATAATGCACACCACTGCTTATCCCTTACCTGTCTACACTGGCTTGAATTTCCCCACTTATTGCAGCTATCTCAACTTCAAATGCTGCACTCCCTTCTCTAGAAACCTTCATCCTGCCCTGCTCTCTCTTCTCTCATCTCAATCTATTCGTACTCTTCGTACCTCTAACCACCTACTACTACAAACCCACCAATCCAAAAAAACTATCTGCAAATAGCTCTACAAATCCTCCATTGCCCAAGCCTGGAACAAACTTCCCAGGGGGATCTGTTCCATCATTCACCCATCCCATTTCAAAGAAAACTCAAGAGTCGCCTGTTAAACTCTAAAATCTGTCCATGCCAAGCCCCAACCTGATAACTTTCCCCATCTCCTATGTCATTACCCCCCCCTTTTTTCAACTGATTTGTCCAAATCTTGCCAGTCATTTTTCTCCCCAAATCTGATACCTGCACTGACGAAACAAATCATTAATGTAAATATGTAATTACACTGCTATCCTGTAATATAATACAGGTATACTGCTTTTTAAATTTTTTGATTTGTCTAACATGTCTATTGTTAAATCAATTTTGTTCTTATTCAACACTGTATAACTTTAAGTATTATCTGTTCGTGTAAACTGCGTGTAAAAGACCTACTTAGTGATTGTATTAACTTCTGTTGTAAATTGCTGTGTTTCATGGAGCTTTTCTTCTCGAGTCTCCACTGAAAGTGCGTCCCAAGCCCAGTTGGACTAATCTGGTTAACAAATGCCAATCAATCGGTAAATAAACTGCTAGCAGCAAATCCTTGAGTACGACAAAATTCTGCATTACATGTAGCATGCAGAGCAATTATTAAAGCAAAATACTCAGACATGATTTGTAGAGCCTTGTGTAAGCAGTCCCAGCCAACTGATGAAAGATGCAAGACTGGAAACTTGTCTGTCTGTATTTAATCCGAGTAAACTGCTTAAAATGAAAGGGTGCTGGAGGTGTCACTGTGCGAGATGGGATGAATGATGATAGACAGCCATGGAGGTGCATGTATGTGTAAGGGTGCATTGTTTGAAATTCTGGGGGATTGAAATCCGAGGACAGAGATGAACAGCTGTCTCGAGGACATTGCCCAATGATTAACACAACAGGTAGGGCAGAGCCAAATAAGTACAGAAGGTTCTCCTTATGAAAACAGCACATATACCCTTTCCAAAGGGTGTACATGATTGCCATCATGTGAAATTTGGGCAGATTGTCAGATGTGCTGATAAAGTGACATTGTGCATAAAACAAATCACTTTGAGAGGTACATGATGAAATCAAAATGTAGTATGCTGAACAAGAGAAAACTTGAGACTGTAGGATAGCTGGTTTAAGGGTAAAAAGAAATTGGATGTCCTTCATGGTTCACTGTTGTAGTAATGACTGTAGGGTTCTTCCTGCCAGCAGCATCCCTCGATCGGCCAGAATTCCAAAGTCTGGATTGGGCATCAGCTGAGGTCGCTTTTATCCTGACGTCAATGCGCCAGGAAGTATAAAGACCTCAGCCGATGCCATTACCCCAGTCTTTCTTGCCGTGCGGTGCCCT
Organism: Protopterus annectens; assembly: GCF_019279795.1. Taxonomy (NCBI): domain Eukaryota; kingdom Metazoa; phylum Chordata; order Ceratodontiformes; family Protopteridae; genus Protopterus; species Protopterus annectens. The sequence continues at coordinate 1,456,899,325 of NC_056735.1, forward strand.
GAGCAGTTCGCTGATGCTGGTCGGCCTACTCCTGTCTGTTTTTGGATTTACTACCAGGATTTTACGTTTTATAAGATAAGTACCCCGTTGGGGAGGTCTTTTTCTTGCTCCAGTCAGATGTCAGAAAATGTTAATAATTGTATTTCTTGTGGGAAACAAGTACCTCATAGGGATTTTCACTCTTATTGTATTCCCTGCCTGGGGCCTGACCACGATGTTGCTAATTGTGGGTTTTGTGCTAGATTTAATCAGCGTACTATTAGGCGTAGGTACAACTTTGCCTTCTACTATTTGGTAAAAGGTTTAATTTATATTATGTCTTTGGATTCTTCGGGCTTCTGGTGTGTGTAAGAGGCGCAACGATAAAGGAAGACCTTCATGGTCCAAAGTAGAGGATATTACTCGGTTATTGCCAGTTGCTGGTTCGTCTGTCGTCAGTGAGGCGCCTTTGCAGCCCCTGTTGTCCGCCTCTTTTGAACCAATTGCCTGTACCAACTCCGGTGTGGAGCTGATGGGGCCTTCAGAATTGCCAGGGAATGGACCTTCGGATACTACTCCCTCAGTTGGGTCCAGAGCCGGAAGGCAGGTACCGGCTTCTGAGGGAGTTTTCAGGCCTTCACAGCTTCATGTAAATATGGATTCAGTTTTGCATTCTAAGACCATGACTAAGGCTCCAGCTAAAAAGAAATGGTAAGCACAGACGCCTTTTGAACAGGGTCCTAGGCCTCAAAGGCAGATGCTTAGGATGGCTGAAGATTTGTTATCTATGATCAGGGGTTCTCCTCCCCCCCCTCCTGACAAAAAGCCTAGACTACAGTCCGATTATGATTCTTCAGACCAAATTTCTGTTTCTTCTGCTACTTCCCTTGAGCAGGATTGTTCCTTTCCTCCTTATGAGGATTCTGATGCTGAAGATTCCTTTCCTTCAGCCTCTCCTCCTGAGGATTATTCTTTTGGTGAAACTTTGCATGATATGAGGGAGCATTTTCACTGGGAAGGGCAGGAATTCACTGAAACCAAGAAAAGGCTTGGGGATGATTTTCTTCTCCCTCTGCATAAGCCTCTTGCTATTCCCCCTGTATTGGACATTGTAGATGTTTTTTCAGCAACTTCCCTCTCTCCTGATTCTTTTCCCCCTGCTCCGGTCAAACCGGATAGGTATTATAGGGTTCCAGATTCTCACAAGTTTCTTTTTAAGAATCTTTCACCTGATCCAGAAACAATTTCTCAGGGCCCTAAGGGTGTTAAAGCGGCCTCTGCTAAACATCCTATTCCCTCTGACCGAGAGTCCAGAGCTTTGGAAAGATGGGGTAAAAAAGTTTATACTTCTGCTACATTGTCTATTAGAGCTTTGAACTGTCAATTTCATATGCTAAAGTATCAGCAATACCTTTTGTCTGTATTTAAACAAAAGATGTCAGCTGTTTCTATTGGTGTGGATGACAAGGAGTTACAGGATTTATTGCATGCTATTGAACAAGTGGGTAAACATATCCTGCATTGTGGTTTTGACTCTCTGGAAGCTTCTTGTAGGGTTGCAACAACTGGCTCAGTTATTAGAAGACATGCTTGGTTAAAGGAACAAAGCTTGCCGGATCAGGTTAAAGCCAAACTTTTGGATGCCCCTTTGCAGCACAATGTTTTGTTTGGGGCCAAAGCTGAAGAGGTATTAAAGAAAATGGAGGACAAAGCCAAATCTATGCAGATGATTAAGGATTTTCTACAGGTGCAACCTCCTAGATTTAGCAGGCACTGGCCAGCTAAACCTTGGTCCTTTCCGAGCTCGGACAGGCCTCAGAGAAGCAGATTCAGGCGTTCAGAGGTAGGGGACAGGCACAAACCCTTTTTAGGAATAGGCAGTGGACTGCCCCCTCTCCCAAAGGAGGTGAAGATAAGTCTCAACCCTACCGGAAATGGTCTTTGACTCTCCCTTTCTGGTTCCAGGGGCTCCTCTCCTGGAAGCACCTTTGGGGGGAAAGATTTCTCTTTTTTTTTGGGGCCGCATAACCCAGGACAAATGGGTTCTGGACATAGTCTCAAGAAGTTACAGATTTCATTTCCACACCTTGCCAAAACTGAACGGTTGGCCAGATCTGCCAAATCATCAATGGGCAGAGGCACAACTGCAGGTTCAGTCCCTCTTAGCTATGAGGGTCATAGAATTGGTATCAAATTTAGAAATAGGGCAAGGTTTTTATTCAAGACTTTTCCTGGTTCCCAGGAAGGAAAATTCGTGGAGACCAAGTCTGGACCTTTCCGTACTAAACACCTTCCTAGATGTACCAAAATTCAAGATGCTCATTCTGCAGCAGCTGCTGCCTATGTTGGGCAAGAACACTTGGATGGTGACTCTGGACTTAAAGGAAGCTTACCTGCATATTCCTATAAGGCGAGAGTGCAGAAGGTATCTGAGATTCAAAGTGGGCTCGAAGCATTACCAGTTCTCTGTGCTGCCCTTTGGCTTATCTACTGCGCCCAGGGTCTTTACAAAGTGCCTGGCACCAGTAATGGCATTTTGCAGATAGAAGGGGATCAAATATACCCTTATCTGGACGACGTCTTATTCAAGCGGACGACAAAGACACTCTACTTCAGCATCTAGCTTTTGTGCAGCATCTTCTACAGTACCTCGGATTCACAGTGAATCTAAAGAAGTCAAGTCTGGTGCCCACACAACAAATTACTTTCCTGGGTGCTCTTCTGAGTACTACAGCCCAGATGGCTTCCTTGACACCAGACAAAAATGCGCAAATGGCTTTTTCTTTCCAACACTTGGCTTCAATGAAACAGCTGACTAAAAGAAAGGTTCTGCAGGCTTTAGGTTACATGGCTTCCTGCATTCTCCTAATACCATATGCAAGACTGCATATGAGGAAACTACAGTGGTACCTCAAGAGTGTGTGGTCTCGGCATTACTACAGTTTGGAAACAGTGATCACGATTTTGCCTTGTCTACAGCAAGGGTTTCTTTGGTGGGCCGAAGACTGTCTCCAGAACAAGGGAGGCCTTTTTGTTCTCCACCAACCAACCAAGTTCTGACAACAGATGCTTCAGATTATGCCTGGGGAGCCCACATGCACGGGAGATGTCTTCAGGGTGTTTGGACAAAGGAGCAAATTCACCTGCACATAAATTTGAAGTAGATGCTCGCCGTTCAGGATGCTCTGATAGCCTTCAGGGACTTTCTTCTACCAGGGCAATTGTTGATAATGACAGACAACACTACAGTGATGTGGTACATAAACAAGCAGGGAGGCTGTCACTCTTAGCCCCTGTGCAGGTTAGCCATGGCTCTGTGGTACACTGCACTGACCTGGAGGGTCCACTTACAGGCACAATTCCTGCCAGGAAAAGACAACACACTGGCAGACACATTGAGCAGGACACTTTCGGATCCACACGAATGGATGTTGGATGTTCAGATATTCAGGATGATAGTACAGGCATGGGGATGTCCAGACATAGATCTTTTTGCATCCTCTCAGAATCATCAACTTCTAACATTCTGCACCAGGACTTACCACAAACTAGCATGTCAAGTGGATGCCCTCTCGTTCAGTTGGAAACACCTCTCAGTATATGCTTTTCCTCCTTTTCCTCTTCTACCTCGGGTACTTCTGAAGATAAAACAGGACAGACAGCAAATGATTTTACTGGCTCCCAATTGGCCTCGACAATTCAGGTATTCCACTCTGATGAACCTAGTTCAGGAGCCTCCCTGGATTCTGCCTCAAATCCCTCATCTACTGTCTCAACAGGATGGCCGGATCCTGCACAGTCATGTCAAAACTCTGAATCTAGCTGCCTGGCGGATCCAGGGTCTCTAAACACCTCTACTCTTACCAAACCGGTAATGGATGTAATCCTTGAAGCTAGACAGCCCAGCACTAGGAAATCTTATGCAAGTAAATGGAAAAGATTTTGCTCCTGGAATCAAGTCCAAGGTGGTGATTCTACTGTTCTGAACATTCCTCTGATTTTAAAGTACCTGGCAGAGTTGTTACATTCGGGCCTATCTTTTTCATCTATTAAGCTTCATGCTTCTGCTATTTCTGCACATTACAATACGAATCCTCCAATTTTTTTCTCATCCATTACTTAAACAATTTCTTAGAGGGGCTAAAAATGTTCGGCCCCCCTATAAGAGCACCTGTTCCCACTTGGGATCTTAACTATGTTTTGGAAAAATTAACCTCGTCTCCTTTTGAACCTGCAGCTTCCATGGATTTAAATATTTTGTCTTGGAAAACTGCTTTTCTTTTGGGTATAACCTCTGCTAGAAAAATTTCGGAATTGCAAGCACTCATGGCTGTGGAACCCTAATCAGGACAGGGTATCCCTAAGGAGTAATCCCACCTTTATTCCTAAGGTGGTTTCGGCAGTGGCCTTGAAAAAGACGATTCATTTGCCTACTTTTTATCCTAATCCTCAAAGTGAGGAAGAAAGTCTTTTGCACTCTTTGGACGTGCACAGGCAGCTTCGTTTTTACCTGGACAGCACCAAGATATTCAGGAAATCTGACCAATTGTTTGTCGCTTATGTTCCTACTGTACTAGGGAAAGCAATCACTAAGCAAACTATTTCTAAGTGGATTGCCCACTGCATCAAGTTCTGTTACTCTTTTCATGGCAATCCAGTTCCTGTTAATATTAGGACTCATTCTACCCGGGCTACTGCTACTTCAGCAGCCTTTCTTCGTGGGGTTCCTACCAAGGATATTTTAGAGGCTGCTACTTGGAGTTCTGTGCATACTTTTTGTAAGCATTATAACCTCCCTCTCTATTCTAAATCTAGGGCCGGTTTTGCAAGGTTTTGTGGCCGCTCCTTCTGTTTCTCCTCCAGCCACCCGGACTCAACCCTACAGTCATGACTGCAACAGTGAACCACGAAGAACCATAGTACAGTTGTGTACTCTTACCATAAATGTAGATGTTAGAGTGTGTTCACTGTTGCAGTCCACCCTCCCTCCTACCCCCTCTTTTGTTTTTTCTTTGAGTATTGTCTGTTATGAGGTATTTTGGCTGCTGAGGTTTTGGGCACCTGACATCTGGGGCAAGAAAAATTGGGGTAATGGCGTCGGCTGAGGTCTTTATACTTCCTGGCGCATTGACGTCAGGATAAAAGCGACCTCAGCTGACGCCCAATCCAGACTTTGGGATTCTGGCCGATCGAGGGCTACTGCTGGCAGGAAGAACCCTACAGTCATGACTGCAACAGTGAACACACTCTAACATCTACATTTATGGAAAGAGTACACAGCTATACTTTGTCTTGCATCCCTGGCTCAATGTAATGTAAATTAAGAAGATTGTGTAGAATGTCATCTGTGGCAGTAGACATCAGGACATGCTTGTCTAAATTAAAGATGGAGAAGTAGAAATTAGAAATGGTTTGAGGAGCTAAGATTCTTTTCCTCTCCCTGTATTAAGAACTAAGAGCTGTGTGTCGTTGAACAGGACAACAGTTTTGTTTACAATCAGCTTGCTGAGGTGCTGAGCTCCTTATTTTTCCACCGATTGCCTAATGTCAAAAGGAGGGCTTTCTGCCTCTTGTCTTTTATACGAACTCTGTTCCAGAGGATTGAGAATAGCTTCCAAGTTTGTTTCATCTTAGATGTGCAAGCCCACTTCTAACTAAGCTAAACACGAGTATTAGTTGGGAGTCTCTGAATAAAAGATACAAGACCGCACAAGCTTTCATAAACAGATGTCCATGCAAAAGGCACATGATATAACACCTGCATTGTGAGTTCTGGGTTATAAGTCTCGCAAGCCCATTCATTGCAGTTCACAGTTCAAGCATAAAGGGGCAGCGATACAAAAACATTGTCCGAAAATATTTTTATTGAATTAGTGGATGGTGGAAAAAACAGCCTAGTTCCAGAAAAAAAACTACTCCTCCTCCTCATGTGCAAAACTAAATAAGGGGAACTAAAGAACTTCAGACAACAGTACCCAACATACATATATTCCAAAGAATTTGCAAATAAGTTAAAGGTGTAGAACTCAAGTGTGTGAAGTTACAGCCAGGTTTTGCGCCCAAAGGTTGCACAGTGACTAGAGGTTTCAATGAATTGTGTTGTCTTGCTTTCTAGATGCTCTTGCCATGTTCTGCGGTTTCATTCGAATCATTTTGTGGCAGTAAAAATAGTACAGTTTGCACTCTATGGATATTAACTCTGCTTTGAGAGGACATGCTATTTCATGATATCTGCATTTTTGCCTTCTCATGACGCAGAAAGTGAGGGAACCTTATGGAATTTTTATTAAATGTGCCTGTTGATTACAACATACTCTAATTGGTACAAGATGGTAAAGCGGAAACACCATTGTTATTGCTGTTTGGACAGCACAGGTTGATTCTGCAGTTTTTTGTGGGGTTTTTTTTTTGTTAATATAGCTGTTTTACTTTTAAATGCCTCATAGTGTTGGACCACATTTACAGTCTTGGGTTTTACTTAATCACCCTTCTGTCCTGGCATTATACCTGAGTGGATAGTGAAGAGGTGTGTAGAGAATGATTTGAAGTAATGGCTCCTCTTTCACCTCCCATGCATATGATACAGGGTTCAATCTTGACTATTGACCAATGCCTGTTTGCAGTTTGCATGTTCATCCTGTGTCTCTGTGGGGTTCCTCCAACCTCTGGGGGAAAAAAAAGCAAGCTGAGTCTTTCCATCTGAAACTCGCCAATGAATGGAACTGTGGGCAACAGCACAGACTCTACATGGTGCTGTATAGGGGAACGAGTTTTACAGACAAACAGCTTTGGGCTTCTACTGTGGTGCACAGTATATTCAAGATAGAGAACCTGGATCACAGACTGCATGCCGTGCAGGGCTAGCCACTCCATGGTGTAAAATATGTCTCTAGGTGATTGGTCATGTTTACTAATATTGCCAAATGGGTATGGGTAGTTACCGGTGATGAGTTGACTGAGGACCTGGCCTACACCAGGGACCCATCCTAATGGTGGGAGGGGTGTATGTGCCACTCCTGGCCAGTGTGTGCCTGCCATAAAGCCCAGCAGTCCTGGGTTAATAAGCTACTGGCCGGCTGGTGTCTACTTGCCCAGCCGGGTTAATAAGCTACTGGCTGTCCGGTGTCCACTTTCCCAGCCTGGGTTACCTGGAATAGCTCTGAGCGAAAGCTGGCCAAAAAAGCAATCGACCTGCCAAACATGAACTGAGAATTGCAACACTTGATGTAGGTTCACTGACAGGACAGAGTTTGGAAGTGGGTCACATGATGATATGGAGGGGCTGGAGACTCTGTATATCGAGCAGACAAGATGGAAGTGCAGCAAAGACACTTGGCTTGGGATCCAGAGCCTGCTACTCAGGAGGGGGACAGGCTAGAAATGGTGTGGGAATTGCAGAGAGCCTTTAGAAGGCAGTGAGGCATATCATCAGAATTGGTGACCAGACTCTTGGCAGTTGGACTTCAGTGTAATGATAGGGCAGTACTCATAATCTCAGTCTGTGCCCCTCAACAGGGCTGTGATAGTTAGGAAAATAGTGCATTAATACAGCAGTTGCAGGAGTTACTAGATAGAGCAGGACAACATGAATTTGTGTTGATAATGGGTGACTTGAATGCACATATCAGTACAGAAAGAACAGGATAGGAGGACTGCCTAGGTCAACATGGGTGGGGCAACAGGAATAAAAGAGAGGCCATTGTAGAATTCTGTCTGGCAAATGGCTTGATAGTAGCCAACACATGGTTCAGAAAGATGGTCAGTCACAAGGTCACATAAGAGTGACCAACATGCAGCTCTGGTAGACTTTCTCCTAGTAAGGAAAGGGTACTGGGATAGAATCGGTGATTGTTTCACTGGGAATAACTTTGCAATTGGCCCACAGCATAAACCACTGGTTGTCGCAGTCTGCTGCAAGCAGTGGTCAGAGAAGACTGTGACGTCAAAGTAGACCAGGCTGAAGACCTGGAAGTTGACTCAAGAGAAAGCACAACAGTTCAAGGAATTACTTAGGGCTGTAGCACCCCAAGAAAAGGAGGAAATAGGGGGAGTTGAAGAATGGCAACGCCTCAAAACAGCATGTATGAGGACTACAGAACAAATATATGGCCAAGCCAGATATGGAAATAAGGTACATAAGGAGTTGGTGGTAGAATGCAGGTCCAGGAAGTCGTCAAAAGAAAGGAAGAGTGTAGGAAAAAGTGCAAGAGAGAAAAGACCAACCAACTAGGAAGGAATACTGTTTGGCTAAGAAAGGAATTGTAATAGCAAAGAATAGGGTATCAGAGGCACTCTACCCACCTTCTGGAAAGTGACACAGTAATTGGCACAGAGAAGCTATGTCAGGTTGCAAAGCAAAGATAAAGAAGGTAGTCAGACACCCTTCATTAGGTATGCCCGCAACAACCTACTCACCAATCCACAGGACATCAAAGACAAATGGAAGGAGCATTTCCAGCAGCTTCTGAATGAAGAAAACCCCACAGAAGATGTACTGCCCCAGAAACAGCCTATGATGAGAGAAGAGGAGGAGCCCACCCTTGAAGAAAGAACAGCACTAAAGAAGATGAAATCAGGGAAAGCAGCAGGCTCTGAGGTCACAGCCGATGTGATAAAGATGCTGGATGAGAGAGGGGAGAAATGGTTCCTGAGGGTACTCGTAGCAGTGTGGATAGAGAGGTGTATCCCCGATGATTGGAGAAAAAGCATATGCCAGTGTACAAGAACAAAGGAGACATCCATAACTGTGGGCAGTAGAGAGGTATCAAACTCTTACCACATTGCATGAAAGTCCTGGAGAAGGTGATAAATTCTACCACTATGCATATCCAATATCCATTTAAGATGGGAGATGAGCAGTTTGGGTCAGTTGTGCTGCATCCTGTCCTGAATCCAGTGTTTGCATTGAGACAAGTAGTTGAGAAGAAGCTAGAGATGAGGGCGGAGTCCAACTGGGCATTCCTACACTTGGAAGAAGCATATGACAAGGTCTAAAGAAATCCGATTTGTGCAGTACTATGGTGGTTTAAAGTCCCAGAAACATTGGTAGAATTAGTGCAGGCTATTTACAAAGACCAAGTGACTAAAGTATGAACTGTGTTCTTCATATAGGGGTTCCCAGTGGGATTGAGTGTGCACCAGAGTTCAGCTCTGAGCCTAGTGCTGTTCGTTCTGATGATGGGCTACATTAGCAAACAGATTGGAGGGGAAAGATCAACAAAGTTGCTGTATACAGAGAATGTGACAGTACAGGCAGGCTCTGAGCAATAACTTCATCAAAGGATAGGAGAATTGAATGCAAAACTGAAGGCACATGGGATGAAACGAAGTACAGATAAGACAGTGGTAATGGCAGCTAAGAATTGAGATAGAAGGGAAGGTAGTGGAACAGGAAAGTCTGAATGAAGAGGTCAAAGCTAGAATCAGTGCGGCTGCAGCCAAGTGACATAGTTTCAGCTGTGGTCTATGACCGAAGACCAAAGAAGCTGAAAAGGAAGGCGTACAACACAGTGGAGCAACCAGTACTACTGTATGGTACAGAAACTTTGGCAGTAAAGACCGAGGAGATGAGGAATCTAGAGGTGATGGAAATGCAGTGCCCAAGAAGGGTGGTAGGGTGCACACTGTGGAACAGATGAAGAAATGAGGGCATAAGAACAGAAGCCAAAGTAGCCCCAACTGCAGAACAGTTTGGAGAACAGAATGGTGGTCCGGATGTGTGTGCAGAAAAGCAGAAGACATTCAGATGAAGATTTGGAACAGACCAGAAGAAGGTAAGAGGAAATAAAGACATCAAGCAAAGAGATGGATGGATTGTGTGAAAGAAGATCAATGACAGTCAGGCAAGAGTGTTGCAGGCAGGAGTGTAGCATTGAATCTAGACAGATGGCAATGGTTAACACGATATCCCAACACCATGAAAATGGGGAGAAAGAAGGGATGATGCCTTCTCCGGTAGCTGAACTGCCTGAAAGCAAGTTTAGGTGTCCAGTAGACATAGTCCTTTTGAACTCCTTCAATTTTTTTTTATATATGGAAGACCATTGAAGAAGCCAAATGGATATGTGGATTGCTACAGAGTTGAAAATGTTTCAAGTTTTAAAAGCAGCATTTATTAAAAATATCTTTAAAATGCATGCACAATTTTATTTTGAGGTAAATTTAGATAACCCATGAACTATTTAATGGTGTTAAGACTGGTTAAGGGTTTTTACAGTTAGCATAATGGATGATATTTTAAATAGACATTACTTATGTATTTTCTTTTATATACATATGCTGTGTGTGTGTATTACTTATTTTCTTTTATATACATATGCTGTGTGTGTGTGTGTATATGTGTATATATATATATATATATATATATATATATATATATATATATATATATATACACACACACACACACATGTAGTGCGTGTGTACATATTTTGTGTGTGTTCTATTTT
>NC_056735.1:1456910251-1456942751 GCF_019279795.1 Protopterus annectens
TATATTATATTATATAAAATGTCCTCGTCCTATGTCATTACTAACTCTTCATTGGTGGATGTTTAGTCCACTAAACTTTCTTTTATTTTTTTGCAGTGAAGTCAACAGGGAAGAAACCCCACTGACCTGTGTCTGGGGAATACAGGGTATTGTGGATTCAATGGTCTGTGTTTTCATTTCATGTTTAATTATTGCAGTATTATTTTAGTTCATAGGTTGGTACTAGACTTTGAGCCCTAGGGCCTATACAAGCTTAGCAATAACAATTCCCTGGATATTTCTTCCCACAATATTTACTTCCCTGGACCCCTGTCTAGCAGGGCGATCCCCTGTCTAGCAGGGTGATCCCCGGGGGGAATTTGCTATCTCCCATCCAACTGTTAAGGTTCCTTTTGAATATGGCCAAGGAGGCGTTCTGCTTGACATGTATGGTGAGTCTCTGGGTCAGGAACCTATCCCTCCAGCATGTTTTCTGATGACTTAGATCCCTGGAGCGCGTGACTCTGAGAGATTGGGATTTCTTTAAATGGAGCATGTCCAGCAGCTCAGGGTTTGACATGGCCTTGCATGTTAAGCAGAGATCGCCTCTGAGTAGACTGTATGCCACAGAGTATAGCTGGAGTTTAAGACTGTCAGCATAGGGCTTTTGCTTTAGGGCTGTGATTCATTTAGTGGGGTATTTCTGCTGCCTTTTTAGCTGTTGCAGATGTCTTGTGAGGTACATACCAAACGGGGCATTGTACTCCTATAATGGGTCTAATGAGAGATGAGTACAGTGGGACAATGACCTTTATTTTGAATGAAAAGCCCTTGGTGATGAGACAACTGTCCACCTGTGTCCCCAAGCCTCTCATCATACTTTCAGTGTTAAGTGTACTTCCACCTATGTGGTAATTCATGGGTACATGTTTTTTCCTAGAGGGATAACTATACATTTCTCAGCATTAAGCTTGAGCCCATGGCTCTGGCACCAAGCATCTGTTTCTGTAAGGCCCTTTTGTAGAATATCCACATCAGTTGGGGATTCAGTAATGGCTCCCAGTTTGCAGTCATCTGTGAACTTTGTTAGCCAGAGTCCCTTATTGTTGGCCTGTATTTCAGAGAAGTAGATGCCAAACAAGAGTTGTCCCAGGACTGAACCCTGAGGTACTCCACTTGTCTGGAGCTGTATTTGGAGGTGGCTATTTTTTACAGTCTGGGTTCTGTCAGTAAGCCAGTTGGCAGTCCATCGAGTGATGTAAGGAGTTATGCCCAGCTTAGTAATTTTATCTATGATTGCAGAGTGGGGGATGGTGTCGAAGGCCTTGGTGAGGTCCAAATAGGCTGTGTGGACCGCCTTACCCTTGTCCACAGCTCTGGAGACTGATCTGAAGAAGTCAATCAGGTTCAGGAGACAAGATCGTCCCTTCATGAACCCAAACTGGGTGGGTTCCAGTGTTTTGAAGGTTGCCAATGTCTTTGTTTATAAGTTCCATGATAATGTGTTCCATGCCCATGCAGATCAGGCTCGTCAGACTGATGGGGGACGGTAGTTCCCTGGATCCAATTTGGATCCCCCCTTGTGGAGTGGGATAACTGTAGCTGTGCGCCATTCAGTGGCACGAAGCCTGAAGTGAGGCTATGATTTAACATGACACTTGGGTGAGGTGCCAGTTCATTTTGTAGTTCATGTAGTACACAGCCCGGGATGTCATCTGGTCCCATGGATGCTGTCTTTTGGTTTGGGAGTGTCAGTATATAGAAATGAGCCGCATAAGATGATGGCCATGGAGGTGCATGTATGTCTTCACTGTGATATTCATTGTGTCCTGGGGTCAGCAGGAGAGAAGCAAGTTGTTGACTGCTTTTTATCAAAGCTTCATCTGAAGTGTGTGTGTGTGTGTGTGTGTGTGTGTGTGTGTGTGTGTGTGTGTGTGTGTGTGTGTGTGTGTTTTTTTTTTTTTTTCTTATTTTGTTTCCCATTTTTTAAATCTGGTGTACTTTAGCAACTGTTGACTTTCCCTGTACCATAGGTGTGCTGCAAGGCTGTCTTTGAATTGTTTAACTGGTTACTGACATTTTCTCAGTCACAGTTGTCTGAACGTGAAGGCCTGAGTTCATTTGCTTGCATTTCACTACTTGAGTTTCATGAGACCGAGGCTGCATATATTTGCTTTATGTTAAGTTATGGGTAGACTGAGGTTAGTATATCTTGTGAATGCTTGAGAGAGGTTTTTAACTTCAGTAGTTGCCCTTTCATCAAGGTACAGTGAACTTGGAGTAATGATAGTAAAGTTGGGGATTGCGTGGGATGCTCAACCCTCTGCAGAATAACTTATGTTGTGACACCTGTGCAGTTTTCTGTTTGACTGGACTACTGTGATGGATGTTTGGGTGAAGTGAGGTTACATGATATGTCCTTGTTTACCTTCCATTGTGTTGCGCTGTTTATGAATTGTGCCACTGAGGCTAGCTGAGTTGCACACACACACTGCCATTCTTAAGTTTACATGAGGCTTAAGGAGGTGCATTGGTTGTAGTCTGTCCATTGGCAGAGAGGTAATGCTTATTTGTACCATTGGCGAAGTGGACTGAGTAGCTGGTCAACCATTAAGGCAACAGATGAACAACTGGTGGACTGATGAATGAGCATCAGATGTCCTCCTCGTCTTCCTCTGTTCTGAGGGGACACTTAGTGGTGGCTGTCATTCTAGTTCTGTGTGCTCTTTGGGTAGTTTAGCTCGGGTAGAATGCTTATCCTTGAGCTGTGTGAGATGCTGCGTTTGCTCTATGCGGGTTCACTGCATTCATCAAACATGTTTGTGTTTTTCAGTGTGCTGTTTTGAGATTGTTTAGTGCTTTCTGATTTTAAGTGAAAGCCAACTTCTTTATTGTAGCTGTATTATGGTGGAAGATATCTCATGTTCGTAGCTGCATCGTTATTGCATGCACAATAAAACTAGTGCAAGTAGGTATACTTGTTTTTGTAAACAGATTGATTTGGAATGATTTTTGGGGTGTTTGTGGAAGCTGCTGTTCACCAAACAAAATCTGTTATAAAAACATGAGTGAGCTCAGTTGGTGTAGAGAGACTACAAACCAGGAAATCGACTGGCTACATCATGGGGTTGAGCTGACAGTGGGAGAAAAAGAATGCTGAGACTTGAGCCTGCTTGCTTCTCTGTGGGGAGGACAGACAGGGATGTGAGCCTGTGAGCGCACACTCTGAGCTAGAATCCCGAATGAGGGCCAGGATAATGTGAAAGGGTTTGCCCTTCGGGGGGGGGGGGGGGCAAGGCCAGATGATCAGTTCATAGGTGTGTACTAGGCTAATGGCCCTGGAGCCTTTACAAGCCTAGTCCATAGGATTACCCTGGCATCGTGCCACCCAACCTTAGTTCCCAGTGCCTCTGTCGAGTAAAGCCACTGGAGTGATCCCCAGGATGAATTTTCTATTTCCCATCCACTCATCAAGATTTCTCTTGGAGGGCCAGTGAGGTGCTCTGTTTGACATGTATGGGAACTCTATTCCATAACATGGGCAGTCTCTGGGTTATGAACCTGGCCCTCCAACACATTCTGTTGATTGTGGTAATGCAGTTGAGATCTCTGGAGCATGTGATCACATTACGTGGAAGGTATGCTTTGCGAGGGCCCATTGCACTCTATCCCCCCTTGGACACAAATGAGAATGTCTGGGAAGCAAGGATAACCACCATGATGACTGCTTCATTGACAGACACTCTTGGCTGGTTGTTGCCCCAGTAATGGGGAATCAGTTGGCCAGTTAACTGAGAGAAGGTCTTGTAGTCACCAGGCAGTGGGAACAGATAAAACATCATTTGCACCGTTCGTTTTTAAAGGGTTTTAAAAGTGTTTAAGTTTAGTGGTGAGAAATGGGGATGGAACTTTAAGAAGCTATTCAAAGCAGTTGTATGCCTAACACATTAGGTACTTGTATGTTTCATGCTGTTGATGAACTTGAAGTTTGAGTCAGAACTCCTTCCATTTTCAATTTTGCTGTTTGAGATGCTGTGAACTTCTTATGTCATTCAAAGGTTCCGAGTAGTTTGCATGTTTTATCAGTTTTAACTGGTTACTGTAATACGATTAGTGTCTCCGCAATTAATAAAAAGTGAAATGTGAGTTATCATTTATATCATTTATTGGACAATCACAAATTACACCACCCTAACTCGTAGGTAAACACCTTCTGGGGAGTAAAACTGTCAGTGGCATAGGTCTAGTACCTTGGTAAACATTTTCTGAGGCACTTGGAATGTGTTTTCTTTTGGAGTTGCCCCCCAGAAGGTGTATTACCAAGGTTGCTAGAGTGATATAATTTGACATGTTACATTAGTAAATCTTACAAGGGGATGTTCTTGCCATTTTATTATTTTATGCAATTTCCTTGGAAGGCTTATAAGGTTGTTGAGTATTTCTTTAAGCAAGATAGGTGGGTCTTCTCAAGCATTTGATATTTTTCCTTAATGGTTGGATTTTTACTGTTTTATTTTGTAAAGAAGTTGCAGTTCTTTGTTTCGAGTGCTACCTTACTTGTAAAATGAATGGTATTTGAAATGGTGGCAGCTGGAGTCCTAGCGATGTTTCAAAATTATATGCTTTAAGAGTGAACGGAAAATCAGTCTTAAGTCTCCCGGTTAGGGGTCGCCATAGCGGAACTCCGGTCTGCTAATGATTGGCAGTAGATTTTTACGTGCTGGCTTGCCGGGCCTAACGCACAACCTTTAATGAAGGAACGCCCATTCATGCATGTTGACACACAGAAGACGCTCTAACTGAGAATCGAACATGCAACGTCTAACTGTGAGGCGACAACGCTACTGCAGCACCACCACCGCAGTGAATGGAAAATCAGTAATTCTTTGTATTTTTTTCTGCTCTACTTTGCTTCCTGTGCTGCCTTTTGTCTGTAATGTCTTCACGAATTTGGAGAGATTACAAAGGCTTCTGCCTTTTGTACTACAGAACAGACAAAGCCTGATTTTTGTTTGTATACAGTATCCCAGTCAAATATTAAGCTTTGTACCACAACTTCAGGCCTTACAGCTGCTGGCACAAAGGTGCAGGGTAGCTTTCACACTGTTTGCATCCCAGGTTGACAGTTTACCTGCTGAATTCTGGGAGCAGCTTGCTGGGGGTGGGGGGACTGAGGGATTGTAGAGCTGATCTGCATGGAAGTGTGATTGGATCTTTTTGGTAACTGACTGCTTTGTAGTGGCGATAGTCAAATGTGCTCTCATGCAGAGTGCAGCAGCAGGTGTGCATCCATCTCACTTTTACTGTGTTCTGCATCTTCTGATGGAGCCAAAAACATTGTGTAGCCATTTCAGTAACTTACTGGAAAGCTGACTCTCCACTCCTTTTTTTATATGAAGTACAAGTGGTATACTTGGTCAGTGAATATCCCGCTAGAGCTTAGTATACTTGGTCAGTGAAGATCCCACTAGAGCATAGTGGCTTATGGTATAATAGGTAATTATTAGGTGAGTACCTGATCTCATTCTGTTCTCCCAGAAATTGTAAGGATCACTATAGAATGACCTCCTGTGTTGTCTGCTGCCAGGTATCAGTCTATGGGTTTTTTGTGCAGTGCCTTGTTTCCCAGATAACTAGTTGGTCAATCCTTACTTGTAGCAGTAACTTTTTGTGTGATAAATACTGATATTTACATAATCTGTGTGTTACATTACACAGTTTCTTCTGTTGTAGCATCAAAGGTTAGTTTTAAAATTAATAAATGACTTAAAATGTTAACTGTTGTATGTTAAATATGTATATGTTTTATACAGGATAGCTGTGTTCTCGGCCTATCATCTGGCAGCTTCCAGTGATAATGGCACAGGAAGTTAAAATTCAGTACGAACCGGTGGCAGAAATTGGTGGAGGGGCTTATGGCACTGTATACAAAGCCAGAGACCTGCAGAGTGGAAAGTTTGTGGCCTTGAAAAATGTCCGTGTACAAACCAATGAAGATGGGCTACCCCTGTCAACACTAAGAGAAGTCGCCTTGCTGAAGCGGTTAGAACAGTTTGAGCATCCAAACGTTGTCAGGTGAGGGAATTTTTTGTTAAATGCTCCTCTTCTAGTTTACAATATCGATCATTCTTTTTTTTTTAACTAGCTGTGTATAATGTAGCAGATATGCTTTGTCATCTGTACTTATGGAAAGCATTTCTAAAACTTTGTTTTGTGCATGTGTTTATTTTAACATTGTATATGTCCTCATCATACCAGACTGATGTCTGTTGTACAGTGTTTGCTACACCCCATCTTATGGTATGGGGCATGAAACCACTTTACAGAAACTGGGAAGAGTTGTGCAGACATTTGTTTGAGGGGAAAAAAGTGAGAACCACATTTAGAAACCTTATTGATGTCCCTAACATAGTAGATGTGAGGTGGCTGGCATTGTGGGATGTGGTGGTGATTTTTTTGCTGTATAGAACTGACTTTGGTTGCAGAAGGAAGATGAATTGTCTATGTATCATTAGCTGTTTGTAGTAGATGTTGCCCAACTCGGCCAAGTCTGAATCTGTATTTAGTAGGTGAAGGAGTAGTTTGCTGTTTGATATTGAAGAGAATCAGTGCTGAGAAAACTGTGTGGTCATAATTGTCCCAGGAGGCACCGATAGTGAGGAAAGTATTGCATTTGATTTTTGTGGTGAACTGTTTGAGTCTACTCGGATTCTTGAAGCTATACATTTATAGTAAATTCTGAGGGATTTGGGCAGTGGAGGAATTCATTGGTGGGTGGTGGTGGTAGTGGGATGAAAGGCAGAAAAGTAGCTGGATTCTGGGAGAATAATTTGGACATGCTTGGGACTAATAGCTACAAGTAGTAAATAAAGGATGTCTTAGTTTTGTGTTTAAGGTCTCAGTCCTCTACATATATGAAGACTGCCTCACAGGGCTTAAATTGTAATGTTGAAAAACTTGCAAAGGGATTCAAGCCCAGGTTTCAACACAAACATTGACCTTGGCCAGTTTGTTTAGCTTTGTGGGTAATGATTTTCCCTTTAAAAGAAGCTTGAATGTTCCAAAGAGGCCATTCAGTATTGCATTCTGTCAACAAGTAAAGAGAGAGGCAGAAGTGGAATATGTCACTGGAGACGTTCAAGAGGCAGAGGTCTAAGTAGTAGTGGGGGGAGGATCCACAACTTTTTTTTTTTTTTTTATTTTAGTAAGTATCTGTGTGCAGCTGGGCCTCATGAGAAATCAAACCACGTCTGCATGGTGATTCCTTTTTTTATTGCTCATTTTAAAGTTGTGCGTGATTTGTTTACTGAGTCGCAGTATTTTGAATAGTAAGGCTTGTGCCCAGTGCAGCTTGAACAGGTGTATATAAATTGTTTCTTGAATGACGGTTTAAAAGCAGTATAAACATTAGTAGTTTTGATTGAAAAAATGCAGTAAGCAAAAAAATCTTCCTTTCTGATAGGGGACATAGCCTGTGCTCCTCAGGCATATGTAAGGAACTGTGAATGCCGTTGCATATTGGGGTAAGGGGAAGTTCCTAAACCACCCTTGCAGTGACACTTCTGTGAAAAGCATGTTTCAAGCACTTTGCCAAGAAGCAAGGTAGTGTTTTTTCCATTGTCTTGTTAAGCAGGTTCCCTTACCCTCACATCTGACTTAGGAGTTCATTCTTTCATGTTGAGATTATAGACTGTGTGTGGAAAGTGTGTCCATATAAGTGAACTTAAAATTGTATTTATAGTTGAAGTGATTAGTGAGTGTACACCCTTAACCTCCTCCAGCTGCTGATATGAATAGCTGTAGTTAGCCTGAAATACATGGTTGTGGTTAGCTTTCTGCCATGTTATTGAGGAGATAGTATAATGATGACGGACATTCCATTGTTTTCCTCTGCTGCTGGCATTTTATCTGCACTGTGCAACGTATAATCAAAAGACCAGCAAATGGAGAGCCATTCACTGCATATCAACTGTGGAAATTGCTGTATGTTGTTTAACCCCTGCCCATCTGCCCTCCTTAATGAGATAATGGAGCTGAGTGATTCAGAGGGCTGAATGCAGTCTGATTTCCTGAGTCTTGTATTTTGCTTGCTTGTGTTTCAGCTAGTTTGAGTATGTTGGCTTCCAGGAAACGAGATTGCACTGTCCTCTTGCTGAATAAGCATATTCAAAGCCGTGAGTATAGAAATAACATTGAATACTGTTGTGAGCAGAAGTTGCTGTTTAATACTTCTCTGATTTAACTATTTTGGGGCTGACATAGTACTTGTTACACAAGAGGTAATTGTACTGTGAACATGACTGCAGTTTGTATATGCATTGTGATTGTTTTAAATAGTCTTAGCAGTGACTTTTGCTGTTACCAGTTTGGTAATAACTGACTGTTCATTAATCTTGTGTTTAGTCTGTTGTTCATTCTTGCAGCAGAGATGACACGAACACTTGAGGCTGATTTCCTGAGCTTAGCACCCCTCCCCCCTCTGTGTGTGTGTGTGTGTGTGTGTGTGTGTGTGTGTGTGTGTGTGTGTGTGTGTGTGTGTGTGTGTTTTGAGGGGGGTCACCTTTCCTGTAATGTAAAAGATTTCCCACCCACACAGTCTTTTTTTTTTTTTTTTTTTTTGCAATGATATGAGAGGAGTTCAGTGTGAGTTGCTAAATATATAATTAGTCTGATTTGGTCCAGTTTCAAAAGTATAGATAAGTATCCTGTCAAAGAAAAGTCTACAGTTGGCTTTGAGATATTTTGAATGGCAGAGACTGTAGATTCTAGTGTGTAAAATTAGTAATCGTTTTACTTTATAGGAAGCAAATGTCACACAAAGACGTCAAATTTTAGTGTGTGTTTTTCTCAGGGATGAAGCACAACCATGCTTCCTGTACTTATTGTGTTGTAGTCGAGCAGAAAGCTGTCGAGTCAAATCTCCAAGACCACTTGAATAAGAAAAAGTAGTGTACCTTGTCAAGAACTGCTGTGGCGCTGTCCAGATCATTTGAAGACACTACACTAAAGTCAAAAGAGAGATGCCCACAAAATACCTTTGGATTCCAAAGGCCACTGTAAGGTCAAGGACATCGGGGCCAGTGAGGCAGTTTTGCAGCTATGACTCAGACTTCTGCTAAAATTGTAGCCTCTAGCAGTGCTCTTTTCTTCCCATATCCTGTCATGTTGTCCTCTCGTGACTTTGTATTGCATCCTACTTTCTCTTTACTCTATTTCAGTCTTGCTCCTCCTACTCTGCCCTGCTATCCCTGTCATCCTTGGAAGGAGCCTACGGTTTAGGACCGAGGCCAAAACTTTTATTAAGCACTTATTGAACACACAAACAGGCCACCACTGAGGTGAGCAGAAAAAACAGTATCGTAAACGGGATAATTTCAGAGCAGGAAAACATACTGGCTGCGAATCTGTACTGGAATTTGTTGAGCAGCTTATTCTGCTCCACAGACCTTGTAAGCCTTAGCTTCAGGACTTTCAGTAGCTTTTCTGAGCACTGATGCGTGGCTGGCGTGGCCTGTAGTTATGGGAAGATTTCAACACTTTTGTGTATGGGCACCATCGCTAAGTGACCTGTTCAGCCACAGATCTTACTGCAACCTCAGCAGCCTTGTTAAGGGCTGTAGCTGGAACTCCATGTGTCCTCAGTCCTTTTCCTCTTTCAGACCTGATATTGCCTTTACCCTTCATCAGATGTCATCTGCTCAGAGATTCTTTCCCCAACTCCTCCCCTGCCTTCTCAGATTGGTAATCATGTCTGTTGCCTTGAACATCCATGCATAATACCTGTAAAATTTTCACAGCTGTTTTTTTTTTTCCTTTCGAAATTTCTTTTCTTTCCTTTGCTGTTTTTTCTTCCCCCTGTAATATCCAAAGAAGCTTTCTTTCATTTCTTATTGCCTTTTTCTGCATTTCTTTACTCTTTTAACCTATTTAAACTTTCCACGTTTCTTAATCCATACAATACCTTTTGCTTGAACACTTCAGGACAAATCTGTTTTCTTTGCCCACTTTGGAAGAAGAAATGGTGTAGTCTACCTCTGTCCAAGTGAAGTGTATCAAGCAACATGTATTTTTTTTTTTTTGCACTGGCTGTGGTGTAATCTGGTACTTCGTTATGTATTATATCTACTATACATTTTGTGTCCCAGGTTTTGGTTGAAAAATAGTCCTGAATAAGTCATTGCCCACTGGTTAACAACGGAATAAATAATGCCCTTTTGTCATCTAGCAGTACATCAGTAAACGGTCATGCCAGCCATTCACTACATGGCATGTAGCATCAAAGAAGCAGTATACCCGAATCAAGCCCATCTTTTCAGCTGTAAGTATGGGTACCAGTTTGGCATGTTTGTTAGTGTACAGCATTGAGGCCCAGTGGGCTGACTCTGTTGCTGTATACAGCTGTGGAAGGCTTGATAAGGTTCCTTGAGGTCATCCAGACTTGTTGCTTTGCATTTATTTTTGTGCTTCTACATGCCTTGGTGTGTTCATTGTGTCTGAATGAACAGAAAGAAAAATGACAGCTAGGAGAAATTCAGCTTCATGTTTTGTGGGTCAGATGTATGAAGAGTGATGGTCGGATGAAAAGGCACGTGGAACAGTTGCTTATGGGAAGCATGAAGGGTTGTGCTTGTGGTCATGAACATATTTACAGAGTCTTAAGACATAGGAGATACAATTGTAAAATCTTGCAAAATGAAAAGGTTTTGATGAAAGATATTTTTGCGGGTTTGTATTGCTGTTTTAGCAGTGCTTTGTGCAGAAAGTGAAACTGGAGTTTGGCAATTTCTCTCTCTAATCAGTGAAATTTGATCTCCTATTAACTTCTGGGGACTAAATTTCCCCTGTTACGAGTTAACGAATTTAGAAAAAAGATTGGATTTCTTGCAAGCTAAGGCTGGGTTCTAGATGCACAGTCAAACTGTTGCTTTGGACTTTGCAGCAGTGGTAAAAGCAGCTCACCAAAATATTTTGGCATGATTGCTGGTACATGAAAATGAAATGTGTGATAGAAAGCAATTTGTAAATTTAATTCACAGAAGTATCCCTTTGCATTATTTTCAAAATATATGAAAGATATATATTTTTTAAGACAAAATTTGGGCATCTGTGCTGCATGAGGTATTTACACCTGGCTTTGCTACCACTGATTTTGGCTATCCTTTGGAACATCTGGTATCGAAGGAGTCCAACAGAACAGTAGACTGAGCTGTCAAGGGACTGGCCGTCTGTTGCTGGATGTTGACTTTGGCACAGTGTTGCTAGCTGCTGACGGTGGCTGGGAGTATAGCGGTGCATAATAAGCAGATCTCATGATGGGAGCAAACAGTAGTGGGAATGCTTGTGCTGAAGTATCTAGGCATGCTGGGCCCAGTGGTAGCTGCATGTGATGCATTCCTGTAGGATTCCTCACTTAAAATGGTGACCATTACCCCACTGTTCGTTAGTACCAGTCATGGATGGCCCCTTCTTGCAGCCCCATCACGTGCTGTTATTGAGGAAGCAGCAATGTATTTTTCCTGTTGGGTAACAAGTGTAAGCAGCACTGGGAGCAGTGGTATGAGAGCAAAAAGAATAGCTGTGGGTTCAAGAAGTGACATGCCGTGGGGAAAATCAAAGAAAAGATGTTAAAAATTCAGAGGGAATTGTTGGTTACTGTAGTTCTTTAAACACTTTGTGTTTTTTTTAATATGTGATATTCAGTTGCTTCTCATCCTTTACCTCATTGGTGCTTCTCAACTTTTTCCCCCATTGGAGCAAACACCATTGCTACCCTCGCCATGAACAACTCCCACTACTGTGATGTTTCTCACTCAGAAGTTACATAACCTTGACGGAAGAGAATCTCTTGCAGTTATTAAACCTTGAAATAACCAACAACGTGGTGTGATATATTGAAGATTTGGTTTGGTGTGATATATTGAAGATTTGGTTGGCGTGGTTTAATCACTTGGGCGAAGCCCGAGTGATTAAATAAAGCCAACAGTGGGTAAATTTCAATATACCACAACCACGGAGTCTGTTATTGCTGTTAAACAATGACCTTATTTAAGAAAAAAATACTTTTCTTAAATAATGTCTTTAACGGCGCCATACTGTCCTTCGCAGCTGGTGGTATCCTGCTGCCTTGTTTTAATGTACTGCGCATACGTATGGGACTTGCGTTCCCATGCATACCCAGTACATCAATGCTTTGAAAAGGAAGCAGCGGAGAAAAGCGTCTCCGTTACTTCATTTTTGTGTTCTTTTTTTTTCTCAAAAAAAAAAAAAAAAGTTTCTGCTACTTTAGGGGTAGGAGAGAGAGAATGGAGGAAATGCAAAGAAAATCAGGTATGTGTCTCTAGTTTTAAATAACAGACCTGATTTTCTTTGTATTTCCACCATGCTGCCTCTCTGGTATGTCCGGAGTCTGGACTATAGATTTTTTTTTTTTTTTTTTTTACTTTTTGTTAAAAAATAAATAAAATAAAAGTTATGGAATATACGAACGGAAAGAAGTCTGGGTGACGGGACCTTTTTCCGTTGGTATATTCTGGGATTTACAACACGCACGTAAAAATCAACTGCCAATCATTAGCGGACCGGAGTTCCGCTGTGGCGACCCCTGACCAGGAAAAGCCGAAAGACACAACAACAACACACATGCTGGCTGGGCTGGCCAATAATCGGCGTGTTCGTTTTTGAATATTAATGGGCAATCCTTGTATAATTTAATCATTTTAGTAGTATATGTCTTTTGTCGTTCTTGTTTGTGTTTAAGTTGTTCTGAGTAGAACCATTTGCAGCATTGTCCAGGTTTTTGAGTACTGAACTGATATGAAAAGGATGGTTAAAAAAAGGTTAGTAAGTTGCTTCAGGGGATTCAGTACATGCCTGATGAGCCTTCCAGAAAAGAACATGAACACGGACTCCAGCTTTGTAAAGTCAAATAGCAGTATGGGTACCATTTTTTTCTCAGTGTTGCTTTATTTATTTTGTCCATACTTTTTCCTAAGACGTGGGGGTTTTTATCTATGTATTTATTTATTGTACATTTGTTTATAAGGAAAGTCTGACTGGACAAAAAGTCCCATTTTCAGTGGAGGCCTGGGGAGAGAAGCTCCAAGACCTACAGAGAATAAAAATGTAATTTTACAGAGAATTTCTTCAGAAATTAAACAAAGTTGGCATTGCATTTCTAAAACGTAAACAAATTACAGTTTATGGTATGGACAGGACCTGTCACTGCTACCTCTGGCATGTTCCATTTTAGTGTCATTTTGATAAAATTACATTTGCCTTTGACTATTCCTAACTCCACCCCACCCCCCTCAATTACCTTCAGGCATTACATTCCCTGTCTCTGTGCTGTCCGTTTTGAATGTTTGCCCAGCTATAAATATTTAGGACTTTGGGTTGATAATGTTGCTGTTTATGTATAAACATGGCGGGCTGTTTAATTTAAGATATGTAAGCAAAGTTAAGTCCTACGTGGTCTGCTGCAGGGAAACTAAAACATGTGGTTTAGCCTGCAATATGCATGTTTCATCAGTGGTATGGATCCATACCTCTCAACTGCCCTGATTCTGCCTTATGTTTTTCACATCGCTCTTAGAAGTGTTGATTTTTCTGATAAATCATGCAGAATTGCAGCCTATTGGTAATGCATACCTTAGGGTTTCATACTGCTTGTTCAGAAAGTACATGCTGATGCAAAATTTGTTTTGTCTCTAACGTTTTGAGTGAATTAGTTATATTTTAAACCTGCCCCTGGTTTTCGGCCTTCCCTCCCAATTGTTTTTGTCCCCGTCTGTTGAGCAAAAAAATTAACAACTGTACTTGGGGAGACATGAAGTTGTGGCCTTTTTCTGTGAATGCCAAAGGAAGTGTGTGCAGTTTTGTAACTGAAGTAAGTTTTGTGTTGAGAAACACAGTAGTTATGCATAGGATGTGAAATGTGTGAGACGCATTTGAAACTAACTGTAGTCAGTCCACCTTGGCCCCTTCTGTGGTTCAGGAAGCCAACGGGCAAAAGCAGTTAGAAACGTTTAAGGAGATAACATGCCCAGTGCATCCAGGCAGAGTCTTTAGACGTGTATGCAGAGCATCATATTAACTAAGGACCACTACGCTGTCAGTTTATACCATTGTGCTGTGTATGACTGCTCCCCCATAGGTTATCCCATGGGGACTAGCCTATAATTCAGTGGCATTCACTGCCTTGCCGAATCATGTACTTTTGGAACTGTGGTGTTTTGCATGTGCAATTGGTGTACATCAGCTTCGCAGTGATTGCAAGACCATCAAATCTTGTTGAATCACTAAAAGCTTTGGCACACAGGTTGACTGTGTATTGCCCCTGCTGATTGCACAACAGCCTTTTATGTACAGGGTCTGTAGTGCTACCGTTGGAGACACTGGAAGAGTTATAGAAAATGGAATCCTAGTTACTACTTTGAAAGTTGCTTTTTCTCATATCAGCAAGTCAGCTTCCAGTGCCTGTAGACTTATTAAATGTCCAAAATCGCAGATCTGTGACCTGCGGAAAAAAATCTAAATTGGCACAGTTTGTTTTGCACATGGGCTGAGAAGTGCTGCATCAAAACCAAGCATAGTATGACAGCCTGTCCCTTTAAATGTTCTTATAAACTCGTCACTTGACTTCTGTGAGAACAGTTAAAATGTACACGGTCATGTGATGGAAAAATGAACTGGCCTATTTGACAAAAAGTACTGGAGATAAAAACATGAATATAGACTTGGAAAGCTGTATGCTAGCGATGCATTTTGACACTGGCTTTAAGTTACAGAATGCTGTTGTCATGTTCATTTATGGTATATGTTTACATTTGCCCATGAAAGTTGAAAAAAATGCTGGTTAATGTATTATATACATGTTCACCTTTTGATGGCCAGCAAATGTTCTGCTGCAAGTTCCATAAAGGGGCAAACCGTTATTCTTGTATTAAAGTATTCACAAAGCATCTAACTAAATAAAGCAGATGTGTAGTCTTCAGGAAAGGTAGTGACTGAATTTAACTGAAGGTAATACTACATTTTATAAATTTACTACAGTTTTTTTTTCTATAAGCTGCTGTGCTTGTATGTTTGCAAATGGCCTTGTGATTTTACTGTAAAGTATATTGCAGATTTTTTGCTTTGTACACAGGTTTGCAGATGCATTTCTAATTTGGCCAAAACGTAGGATCAGCAGTCAAAGTACGCTACTGCTTTAACTATGCATTGTGATGAAGTTGCAAACTTCTTTACAAGTGATTGTGCTACTTTATTACTAGTAAGCGACAATAACCTATAATGCTTGCTAAAACTGGAGGACATACTGTTGTCCTGTTCAGATGCTAATAAAGCAGTACATGGCATATAATATCTGGATACTTAGCACTTGATAAATTCTGTACATGACTGATAAATTAATGCATTATAATGTGTGATCTGATGTCAATTCTTTCTTAACCATTGGGACTCTGATCCGACTTAGCCGTTCTGCTACTTCTCAGCTGCCAAAAAACTCTTGAGCTCCCTTCCTACTAATAATGCTGTAAGCCACACCTCCTTTAGATCTCATTTGCCACTTTCGTGCATAGACGTGGTTGCCTTGGCTCTTGAACTACAGTTAAGGTAAGTGAGTTTTTTCCTTTTCATTACCTTTTGGTTTTCTATTTGGTGCGATACATCTTTTTTAGTTTCTAATATTTCTATTGTAGTGTCCCCTTTCCTACCCCTTTTACACGCTAGTGTAGTGTTGTGATTACCATTGTTGGTATTTTTCCCCCTTTTTTCTGTTACAATGTGGTGCAATTATTTGGGTACTATAGTTGGTATTTCTTCTCCCCTTTTTCTAGTCTGCTAGAAATATATATCTGTAGTTTGTAGTGTGACCAGTGTGGGCACAAAGTGCTGTTCTCTGACTTCCAGCTGTAGTGTGTGTGTACTGTTTCAGTCCTCATTTGGACCTGGAATGTTTAGTATGTGATGGGTTCAACCCCAGAGCTTTTTTTTTTTTAATAGTGCGGTGCTCTATACCACCCTCAGTGTACTCTACTTGCTCCTCCTTAAGTGTCACGGATGAGGATGTGGAGCAGATGACAAGATTCTTCTGAAAATGCTCCGTGAAGAGAAGTCATCTCAGTTCCTACTCCCCTTGGATCAGGAACAACATCCTTTCACTCCCCCACTATGTTTGCTTCCTGACCTGCGGTTTTAAGCTCCCAGCTCCGAGTCCATCTGTGTCGGATCCAACTACTTCTCTGAGTGTGCCGTCTTTGGATACAGATGATTCTCAGAGCCAAAACTTCCAGGTCGGGTCCAGAGGGATGGGATCGACTTGGGGGGTTTCGCTGCTGTCTCTTCCTCTCAGAGCTTTGGCATTTGACAGCTGTACTCTGGCTTCCGGTTCTGGTGTTCAGCCCTCAGAGTGGGTGGAGGTAACAGGCCAAAATCTACTTTTCTCTGCTCCGGTGCCTTCATTCTCTCTGGTTGCTGTTCAGGGTTGTGAAGCGGGTGCTCTCTGCTCCGGCAGAGCAGGTGGGCTCTTCCTCCTGGGATCCAAACCTGACCTCTTCTGACTGCACCCTGTGATCCTCATTACTCCACTTCAGTGGGACAGCCGACCTGAAACTTCCAGTCTACCCAGACTGGTTATTTCTTCTGGCACTTCTTCGAAATACACCAACAAAGAAAACGTGCAAGAGGAAGCACTTGGACTCCCCCTAGGAGTTTGTCACCAAGGACATTGACTTTGATGAGTGAGAGGGTCTCCCAAGCCACCACCTGATGTCTCTTTTGGAGATATTCTTGAGATCCTAAGGCAGAAGGGTGGTTGGTCTGCCCAAAACACGATTCCTGAGGAGTAAGTGCTAATGCCAGCCTTTGGGACTAGCCCATCTATCTCCTGGGTCACTCCACCAGCTGATAACCTTACCGACCTTGTGTCTTATCAGGTGTGGAAGGAGCCTGATATGATCAAGCCAATCCCCAAAAGACCTGACAGGATTCTGGCTCCACCAGTCAGGACAGAGCATTGAAGCAAGGGTGTACCAGTTGGTCATGGTGGTGACAGTGACAAAGGAACGCACGTCCACCCCCCCTAACTGGGAGTCTAGGGCATTGGACAGATTTGGGAAGTGAGTGTATGCTTCAGAGATGTTTATCATCTGATCGCTGAACTATTTGGCACACTTCACGAGGTTGCAAAAGGACTTAAGGAGCTTGCCAACTCTCTGGCAGGGGTTATTATAAGTTCATAGGTAGGTATTAGGCTATTAGCCCTAGGGCCTATATAAGCCTAGCCAAAGGTAGCCTGGCTTTCGCCAGCCAAGAAAATGTATTTTTCCTGTGCCCCTGTCGAGCAGAGCCACAGAAGTGATCCCTGGGGTGAATTTCCTATTTCCCATCCAATCATCAAGATTTTTCTTGAAGAGTGCTAATGAGGAGCTCTGTTTGACATAGGTAGTCTGTTCCAGAGTATGGAAAGTCTCTGGGACAGGAATCTATCCCTCCAGCATGTTCTGTTTATTGTGGTGACAAGGTTTAGATCCATAGAGCATGTAGCTTGGAGGGATTGGGATTTCTTTAAGTGGAGCATGTCCAACAGCTCTAGGTTTGACATAGCTTTGTATGTTAGGCAGAGATTGCCTCTGAGTAGGTGATATGTGACAAAGTAAAGATGGAGTTTTTTGAGATGGTCTGCGTAGGGCATCTGTTTGAGGCCGGTAATCCTCTTTGTGAGGTATTTCTGTGGCCTTTCCAGTTGTTGTAGATGTCTTGTGAGGTACCTACCAAAAGGGGTGTTGTACTCTATAATGAATCTGAGTGATGAGTAGAGGGGAACAATGACCTCTTTTTTTTTTTTTTTTTTTTTTTTTTTGGATGAGAAACCTTTTGTGATGAGGTGAGCCACGTAGAAGGATTTCCTGACCACTGTGGCGATGTGATTATCAAAGGAGAGACTACTGTCCTCCTGTGTCCCAAGGTCTCTTATCACACTTTCGGCGTAGACTGCCACTTATGTGGTAGTTCATAGGTACAGAGTTTTTACCAAAGGGGATGACAGTACATTTTTTGGCATTGATCTTCAGGCCATGGCTTTTGACACCAGGCATCTGTCTCGGTGAGGCCCTTTTGTAGTATGTCCACATCGTTGGGAGTTTTGATTTATGGCTCCTAGTTTGCAGTCTTCTGCAGACTTTATTAGCCAAAGACCTTCTGTGTTAGCCTGTACTACAGAGAAGTAGATACCAAACAGGAGAGGACCCAGGACTGAACCCTGTGGTACTCCACTTGTCACTGGTCTGAAGTTGGATTTGGGGTCTGCTACTTTCACAGTGTGGGTTCTGTCCGTGAGCCAGTTGGCAACCCATCTTGTGACATAGGGATTTATACTTAGTTTAGTGAGCTTATCTAGAACTCTAGAGTGGGGGATGGTGTTGAAAGCCTTGGCGAGATCTAGATAAGCTGTCTGAACCACCTTACCCTCATCTATGGCTTTAGTGACTGCTTCAAAGAAGTCAGTCAGGTTTAGGAGACATGATCTGCCTTTTACAGTCCTGAACTGGGTAGGGTCCAGAGTTTGGAGATTACAGATGTCTTTGAGTTCCATGATGATACGTTCCATGGCCTTGCAGACCAGGTTCGTCAGGCTAATGGGGGGGGGGGGGTAGTTCCCGGGGTCTGTCGTGGCTCCCCCTTTGTGGAGTGGAATAATCGTCACGGTGTGCCATTCAGTGGGCACAAAGCCTGAGGTGAGGCTATGATTGAGCATGTTACTTAGGGTGCCAGTTCATTCTGTAGCTCGTGTAGAACGCAGCTTGGGATATTGTTAGGTCCCATGGATGCTGTGTTCTTGGCTTTGGAGAGTGTGTTTTTTTTTAACCTGTGCAGCCGTGATTACAGGAACTTTGCATTCTTCCAGTATAGAGACGGGCCCTCTAGGGGGTGAGAGGGGGGTAAAGTTAGCACTGAACCGGTCTGCCAGGATGTTGGCAATATCCGTTGGGTCTGTATATTTAGTGCCATTGTGCTGTAACTCAGAGCAGATCTGAGTGTTGCCATTGAGATTCTTGACATAGCTATAGAATGCTTTGTGGTTGTCTTTAGAATCCGTGACAATTTTCATAACTAGCTTTGGAGGATTTTGAGGGATCTCAGCTTCTTACTGAGGTTGACCAGGGAGTTCCTCCAGTCATGGGATTTTACTCTTTTTTTTTTTTTTTTTTTTTTTTTTTTTGCAGCAGTTTCTTTCTTCTGTTGTAGAGTTTGTTTATGGCAGAGGACCACCAGATTGGCTTCCTTTTTTTGGAGAATAGCATCTTGGTTCTATTAGGGATAGCATGGTCCATGCACTCGTGTAAGTGCTTGTAAAGTGCATTTGTGTAGAGTGCAGCAGTCGTACCTCTATTGTCCGTCTGCATGGGTGTCATGAAGTTTGCCACTTAGTGTGAAGTTGGCTTTGGAGAAGTTTTTCACGGTGGTTTCCCCAATTGGGGATGGGGGCCGGATGTGGATGTCTAGGGTGATTAGCTTGTGGTTGGATCTGACCAACGAGGAATTGACCTCTGGTGTGGAACACCGGTTGCCCATGTTGGTAATGACCAGGTCTAGGATACTGCTGCCCCTGGTGGGGTTGTGAATAAGTTGATCCAAGGCATTGGAATTTATGAATTTCAGAAAACGTTGAGCAAAAGAGTTGGTACATGAGTAGCTTTCCCAGTTAATGGTGGGGTAGTTGAAATCGCCCATTATTAGAGTGTTGGGCTGTACCCTAATACTTTCTCCAGTGTATCAAGAAATGAGGAGTGGGAATCCTGGGGCATGGTTGGGGGGTCTGTAGCAAGCTACAGTTTGGATTGTGGTCTTGCCCAGAGTTAGTTGCACTTGGATAATCTCGGATGCATTATGCTGTGCAACTATGGAAACGCCTCCACCTGTAGTGCTTCATTCCGGGTTAGGTGGTCGAAAGGTGTGGCATGAATTATAGCCTGGTAACGCAGGGGTGCTCTCTGGAGCTTTGAACCAGGTCTCTGTAACTACACAGATGTCGATGTTCTCCATTTTAAGGATTGCCTCGAGTAATTGCATTTTGAGGTTTAGACTTCTAGCATTGAGTAACATTACCCTCAGATTTTGCTTGCTTGTACCTGTTACGGTGGTGAATTTGTCATTTGAACCTTGCCTAAAAAAGGCACTATATGGGTGGCAAGAGCCTTAGGCCAGTATCCAGAATCCCAAGGGTGACAGGTGCAGGCCATCTCTGGCAAAGCATCTTGGTCTGTAGATCATGTCATCCTAGGCAGACAAATACTGGATCCCCTTAGAATGACACCAGAAGCTTAGCCAATTGTTTAAGTCAATCATTTTGTTCTTGTACTGTGGTATCATTCTGGGTGATGGCAGGATGCTACTCAGGGCTGGGGTCATACCTGGGTGATGGCAGGATGCTACTCAGGGCTAGGGTCATACCTGCCTGGGCTATAAGATCGGAGAGCTCCTCCATGTCTCTCTTCATGTAGTCCAGGGAGGTAAGTCTCAGGTCATTCACATCAACATGAACAATGACCGTGTCATATTTGTACTTGTGGAGTGACCTGAGTGTGTGCGTTATGTGGCGGATCCTGGCACCTAATAGGTAGCTGTCAGTAACTTTCTCCTTGTTTAGCCTGGTGAGTGGAACATCAGTGTGCCTGACTATAGAGTCACCTATGACTAGAGTGGTTGAGTACGTTGTTATGTCTTATGGGCTGTGGTTGAGTGGCACACTGAGTTTGTGGGCTATGCGTCATTTGGGTTGTGTTGGGGGGGTAGAGTTTGCTTGCGTTTCTGCTTTCGGAGGTCACTGATGCTTGGGCAGGTTTTTATTGAGAGCTTCCGCAAATGTAGGCATGTGTTTTGTTTTTCTGTGTATGTGTTTTGGTGGTGTAGGTTTTGATGGACTATGTGATTAGTGTGGTGTAAGTGTTTACCTTCTCATCTTGACTGTCTAGTCCAGTCTTTGGTGAAGAGCGCTTTGCTTCCAGTTTGGCTATACAAGTGTATCTCTCGCAGGTTGTAGTTTTGGGTGGTAGGAGGAGAGGGTTGTCTGTGTACACGAGGCAATTGCTGCATTGCCCCAAGATGCCCAGATTCATCAGATAGATGGTAGAAAACACCAGGAGCTGACCCTTAGACATGCCTGGATAGGTGCTTTTTTATTAAGTACTAAAAACTGCTTTCCTCTAGACAAGTGAGGAAAGTTGAGTGCTGTGGTAATTTGCAGCGTATTTAGTGCTTATGAGTTCTGAACAAGTGCTGAGTTCAAAGAAACAGATTTGAGTGCTAAACTAGAAAACTGGCTAGTTCTAAGAAACAAAATTAATCTAGAAGGCTTCCCTCCAACACAGAAAAGCTTGGGGGCTCAACAGTCTAGACCACTTACAGGAAAGGCGGGAAACAAGCTTACATTTTTTTTTCTTTCCCAGATGCTCTCTTTGTACACAGTAGGAGTGCCTGAAATCAGAATATGATCTTACTGCACTCAGTTGAGTGAGCAAATGAGATGGGCCCAGAAGGAGTATCCAAACACAAATTTACAAGAGGGGCTGGCAGTTTCAAAGCCACCAAGATTAACACCAAAACAAAACAAGAGAGGGTGGGTAGGGAACTAACTGAAAAAACAGAGTCAAAACTTCCTGTTCAGTTAATATTCAATGCAACACAAATAAATCAATTAAAATGCTTATTACTGGAGAGAGAGTCTTCTGTGGATACGCAGTTTGCTACGCGTCAATCGATCTCTAATTCACCCATGACCTTTTAAGTCATCTTTCATCAGTGCTCCTTTTGATGGTTCCTCCTTGTTTCGCCCCACAGTACAAGACACATTCTGCAGGTGTGAGAAGGATGGGACGACCCTATCTGCAGTAGGCATAAGTTTTTTGAACCCTCAACAGACCTTTTCCAGGAGCAAAAGAGGAGGTCGTACAGTGTGGTTCAAGAAATCGCAGGGTCCTTTCCAGGACACATGTGGAGGTAGCTCCCCCAGGAGTAGGGGGTGGAGATAATGGCAGAAGACACCCCTGTGGCACAGGTGGCCCAGAAAACCAGGGGTTGAACGATTCTTTTTCTGACGGACCCTTTCAGTGCTGAATGGAAGCCCAATTGCCTTCCTGTGGAGGTAGTCTGGTGGTAGGGGTCACTTATCCCTGCACCAGGAAGCCTGGCGGAGTTTAACAAAAGATACTGGAGTGCAGGGGATTGTTTCCAGAGGTCATATTATTCCCTTTACCCTTCCACTCATGGTATCCAAGAAAATCCTCTATGTTCCATCCAGTCAGAGGGAGGTAGCAGCACTAGAAGTACAGAAGGTACTAATGTGTCATCCAAGAAGTCCATCCAGACCAGATAAAGTCCGAGACTTACTCAAGGTTCTTTTTTTAGTGCCAAAGAAAACTGGGGACTGGAGTCTGATTTGGATCTCGGCAAAACAAAGCAGTTCAACACACAAGTTCCAGATGGTCATGCTTTAGTCCATTTTGCTTTTTCTGAGTTAGGACTATTGGATGTGCTCAATAGTACGTACTGTGAAGGTCTATCATATAAAGATGAGCAGACCATCCAAAAGGTACTTGCGCTTCCAGCTGGGAGCCAGTCATTACCTGTTCAGAGCACTACCCTTTGGTCTTGCCACAGCCCCCAGGGTGTTCGCCAAGTGGTAGCAGCTCACTCGAGACTGCAGAGATTCTGGGTGTTTCTGTATTTGGACAAATGGCACAACATCGCCCTGACCAGGCATCAGCTGGTACAAGCGAGAGACTGCATGTTGCAAACTTGTTCACACCTTGGCATAACGGTCAGTTACAGCAAGTCACAATTACAACCTACTCAAACTCTGGAGTTCCTAGGGGCAATATTCAACATGAGGTCAATGATGGCATCTCTTCACATATTGAGACTGCAGACAAAATCTCAAGTTAGGAATATAATCTGCAGTACCAGGATTTCAGCACGGTTGGTTCTTCAGGCACTGGGGTCAGTGTCGGCAGCAATAATCCTTCTACCCTTGGTAAGATATATCCCATGAGGGTTCCGCAGTGGCTACGTCAGGCACAGTGGAAGACTGTCTCTCAGCCATGTCTGCAAAAGTAAGGATTTTCAAGGTTTGCAAGTGATACCATTCCTAGTGGCTGCAGTTACGGCAGCCTTTACACGTCATCCCTTTGTCCTTCCTCAACCCAAGGCAGCTGTGACCATGGATGCTTCCCAGATCGAGTGGGGTGGGACATTTCCTGGGCAAGTTGGTCCAAGGTACTTGGTCTCCTGAAGAGGTCAACTTTCATGTCAGTGTTCTGGAGATGACAGCGGTGCTGTTGGTGTTGCAGGTATTCCAAGACTTTCTTCATCTCAGAGCGATTGTGATTCAAGCAGACACATTAGTGGTTTGGTACATCAACAAACAAGGGGGAACCAAGTCCTAGCCCCTATGCCGAGAAACCCTAAGAGTGCAGCAATAGGTGATCACCTCCAACCACTTTCTGATTGCAATGCACATTTGGGGAAATCCAGTGTAGTAGCAGACAAATTGAGTAGGTCCATTCCACTACTTCACGAGTGGTCCTTCAACAACAGTGTGTTTGACACTATCTTAGGCAGTAGGGCCAGACTTGCTGCAATCTCTTCACATCTCCATGAACAAGTGAAGCTGCTTTTTTGTCCTGATACCCCCAACAGGGGAGTCATTGAGGGAATCTCTGCTCCACAATTGTCCCCTGGTCTTCTGTACGTTTATCGTCCAACACCTTTGATCCCCATATTCCTTTAGAATGCAATCAGGTTGAAGAGCAGGTTCATCTTCATTGCCCCTTATTGGCCTTGGCAAATTTTGTTCCCCTTCCTGTGGTCTCACCTCCTGCATTCTTCTAGGATTCTGGATCCAATTCTGGACTGACTGACTAATCTGACAGGCCTGGTTCACCCAGATCTTCCCAAGCTCAAACTGACTGCATGGTTTCTCCAGTTTTGTTAGTAGCGAGGCAGCCCGTGCTTTTGTCCACTCTACTCTCCTGTCATTACATAAAGCCTCCACAAGGAAGCTCTACAGAAATAAGTGGGGGTGTTTGCATATTGGGCTGAGCAAAATCGGGTAGATCCCTTTTCAGCTCCAGTTCATTCTATTCTTGAATTTTTGCCCAAATTGTTCATTGGGGGTGCTAGTGCATCTACTGTCAAAGTCCAACTCGCTGCTGTTTCTAATTTTCATATGGGGTTTCAAAATTCTTCTTAATCTTCTAAACTGTGTAAAGCCTTTTTGAAGGGCACACTGCTTCTCATGCCCCTTTTGAAGACCCCATTTCCGCCATGGGATTTGAATTTGTGTTAAGGCCTGCACCAGTCTCCTTCTGAAACAGCAGCTACATGTGATTTGAAGTTTTTGACATGGAAAAAGCATATTTTTTTAATTATTACGTCTGCCAGGAGAATTTTGGAATTACA
The DNA here is from genome assembly GCF_019279795.1 of Protopterus annectens. Taxonomy (NCBI): domain Eukaryota; kingdom Metazoa; phylum Chordata; order Ceratodontiformes; family Protopteridae; genus Protopterus; species Protopterus annectens. The sequence goes on from NC_056735.1 coordinate 1,456,934,690, forward strand.
GGCCTTGTCTTCCAAACCTCCATACTTGATTTTTCACAAGGACAGGGTCTTCTTGTGTACCAATGCCTCTTTCTCTTGCCTAAGGTGGTGTCCGAATCCAACATTAATCAGGCCATTCACCTGCCTGTATTTTTCCCCAACCTCATAAATAAGAGAGAATATGTGTTAAATTTAGTGGATGTTCTTAAACAGTTGTGCTTCTACTTGCACAAGACAAAAGATATTAGAAAGTCAGACCAACTTTTTCTTTTGTGTTTAATAAGCTGGGGAAACCAGTTGGTAAATTAAATTTATCTGAATGGCTAACTGATTCAGTTTATTGTAAACAAAAGAAACACTATCTTCCTTTACCAAAAGCATTGAAGGCTCATTCAGCCAGGTCTGTGGCTGTTACCACAGTATTCCAGTCCCAGGGTATCCATGGACAATATCTGTGGAGCTTCTACTTGGCCCATTCCCTATACCTTTAGCACTCATTACAAATTGGACATGGTTTCATGGAGAACAGCCTTCAGCTTGATCGTACTCAGGAATATCCTTCTTTTAGGTAGCTGGGGACTCTGTCCCATTGGCTGAGGAATGAATAAAAATTGATATAATCAGATAGAGGTTATGTACTCACCATAACATTCCATATGTGTTGTCCATTTTTCATTCTTCCTTAGTCTTCCTCCTTGCCTTTTTCTGATGACTTCTGGTGGAGTGAGTCTTACAGGGACACCTCTGGTCCCTTATGTTGAACTTCAGTTACGATAATGGCTTTTGTGTCATTTATTTGTTTCCATTTTCTTAAGATGTGGAAGGATCTGAGGGAGGTTGGGCTTAAGAGTATTATGGGTAGGAAGGGAGTTCAAGGGTTTTTTGGCAGCTGCAAGTTATTAGAATGGCCAAGTCGGATCTGAGGATTGGATCAGAGTCCCATCAGTTGAAGAATGAAAATAGGCAGCACAGATGGAACGTTCTAGTGAGTACATAACTGTTTGCTAATTTTAATGAACTGTCCATTAGTAATTGCTTTCATGAGTTGCCTAAGTGTTTCCCTAATGAGCATGCTGCAAAAGTGTTGGTGCTTCTAGATGTACTCTGGTTGCTAAAAAATGAATCAGAGCTTGTTTCGATTTGTTTTTGCCAGAAAATGTAAGAATGACCAGTCAAGTACCCAATGACTGATGCATTAGTAATCCAGAATGTGAAGTAAAAGCATTCAGTATGTACAAAAAGGCATCTTTGTTATATTAAGGAGTGTCATTTCTGTGAGGGGGATGCGACATATAGTGGAAAGAGCCATGCAAGATAATTGAACTTTGAAGTTTGGAAAGTTTGAGCGATTACAAAACTTGTGGTTTGTTGTGGCTGTAAACTATTAAGAGTCCACTTTAAAGAAACTGTTGACAGCTCAGCTTTAATTATTTTTTGATTTGTGGTGTTTGACTATATTTGATCATCTTCTTCTTTCGGCTGCTCCCGTTAGGGGTCGCCACAACAGATCAACTGTTTCCATTTCTTCCTCTCCTCTCTGCATCTTGCTCTGTCACACCAACCGCCTGCATGTCCTCTCTCACCACATCCATAAACCTTATCTTAGGCCTTCCTCTTTTCCTGTTACCTGGCAGCTTCATCCTTAGCATCTTTTTCCCAATATACTCTGCATCCCTCCTCAGCACATGTCCAAACCAACGTAATCTTGCCTCTCTGGCTTTGTCTCCAAACCTTCCAACCTGGGCTGACCCTCTAATATACTTATTCGTAATCCTGTCCATCCTCGTCACACCAAGTGCAAATCTTAACATCCAACTCTGCCACGTCAAGCTGTGACTCCTGCCTTATTGTCAAAGCCACTGTCTCCAACCCATATAACATAGCTGGCCTCACTACCCTCTTGTAGACCTTCCCTTTCACTCTTACTGGTACTAGTCTGTCACAAATCCCTCCTGACACTCTTCTCCACCCACTCCATCCTGCCTGTACTCCACACTCACCATTGCTCTGAACTGTTGATCCCAAGTACTTAAACTCATTCACCTTCGCCACCTCTACTCCCTGTATCCTCACCATTCCTCTGTCCTCCCTCTCATTCACACACATATATTCTGTCTTAGTCCTGCTGACCTTCATTTCTCTTCTCTCTAGAGCATATCTCCACCTCTCCAGGGTGGTCTCCACCTGTTCCCTACTCTCACTACAGATCACAATGTCATCTGCAAACATCATAGTCCACGGGGACTCCTGTCTGATCTCGTCTGTCAACCTCTCCATCACCATTGCAAATAAGAAAGGGCTCAGAGCTGATCCTTGATGTAACCCCACCTCTACCTTAAGTGCATCTGTCACTCCCACCGCAGACCTCACCACTGTCGCACTACCCTCGTACATATCCTGTACCACTCCTACATACTTCTCTGACACTCCCGACTTCCACATACAATACCACAATTCCTCCCTAGGCACCCTGTCATATGCTTTCTCTAAATCCACAAAGACACAATGCAACTCCTTCTGACCTTCTCTGTAGCTCTCCATCAACACTCTCAGAGCAAACATTGCATCTGTAGTGCTGTTTCCTGGCATGAAACCATACTACTGATCACTAATCATCACGTCCCTTCTTAACCTAGCTTCCACTACTCTTCCCCATAACTTCATGCTGTGACTGATCAGTTTAATCCCTCTGTAGTTACTACAGCTCTGCACATCACTCTTATTCTTAAAAATCGGTACCAAAACACGTTTTCTCCATTCCTCAGGCATCATCTCACTTTCCAAGATTTCATTAAACAATCTAGTTAAAAACTCCACTGCCATTTCACCTAAACACCTCCATGCTTCCACAGGTATGTCATCTGGACCAACAGCCTTTCCGTTCTTCATCCTCTTCATAGCTATCCTTACTTCCTCTTTGCTAATCCACTGCACTTCATGATTCACTCTCTGCACATCATCAAACCTTCTCTCCCTCTCATTCTCTTTATTCATCAACCCCTCAAAGTACTCTTTCCATCTGCTCAACACACTCTCCTCGCTTGAGTACGTTTCCCTCATTATCCTTTATCACCCTTACCTGCTGCACATCTTTACTAGCTCGGTCCCTCTCTCTAGCCAAATGGTACAGGTCCTTTTCTCCCTCCTTAGTGCCCAACCTTTTATACAACTCTTCATACGCCTTATCCTTGGCCACCTCTCTCTTTGCCATGCACCTCATCTCCTTATACTCTTCTACTTTCTTCATCTCTTTGACAATCCCACTTCTTCTTCGCCAAACGCTTTCTCTGTATACTCTCCTGTACTTCTTCATTCCACCACCAGGTCTCCTTGTCCTCCTTCCTCTTTCCAGATGTCACACCAAGCACCCTTCTAGCCATCTCTCTTACTAGCTCTGCTGTAGTTACCCAGCTATTTGGTAACTCTTCACTGCCACCCAGTGCCTGTCTTAACTCTTCCCTGCACATCACCTCACAATTACCCCTTTTCAATTTCCACCATTTGATCCTTGGTGTTGCCCTCACACTCATCCTCCTCTTCTTGATCACCAATGTCATCCTACAAACCACCATCCTATGCTGCCTAACTACACGTTCTCCTGCCACCACTTTACAGTCTCCAATCTCCTTCAGATTGTCCCTTCTACGTAAGATATAATCCACCTGTGTGCATCTTCCTCCACTCTTGTATGTCACCCTATGCTCCTCCCTCTTGTTAAAATACGTATTCATCACAGCCATGTCCATCCTTTTTCGCAAAATCCCCTACCATCTGACCTTCTGCATTCCTTTGCTTAACACCATACCTACTCATCACTTCCTCATCCCCTCTGTTCCCTTCACCAACATGCCCATTGAAATCCGCTCCAATCACCAGTCTCTCACCCTTGGGTACAGTCATCACCACTTCATCCAACTCACTCCAAAATTTTTCTGTCTCCTCCATCGCACACCCAACTTGTGGAGCATATGCACTAACAACATTCATCATTACACCATCAATTCCAGCTTCATAAACATCACTCTATCCGACACTCTTTTCACCTCCAAAACCCTCTTATCATATTGTTCCTGCAGGATAATGCCTACGCCATTTCTTCTCCGATCCACACCATGATAAAACAATTTGAAACCGCCTCCGATACACCTAGCCTTGCTCCCCTTCCATCTGGTCTCTTGCACACACAATATACCAACCGTCCTTCGGTTCATCATATCAGCTAGCTCCCTCCCTGTATCAGTCATACTGCCAACATTCAAAGTTCCGACCCTCACTATCACAGTACTAGCTCTTACCTGCCTTCGGGCATGCCTTCCTCCTCTTCTCCTCCTTCGGCCAACAGTAGCCCAATTTCTGCCAGCATCCTGTTGGCCAACAGTACTGGTGGCGGTCGTTGTTAACCCGGGCTTCGACTGATCCGGTATGAATTTCTGTACAGTTTTCTGCATATATGATGTGGCACAATTTTACGCCGGATGCCCTCCCTCCCCATTTACCCGGGCTTGGGACCGGCACAAAGAAATGCACTGGCTTGTGCATCCCCAGTGGCTGGGTTGTTTGAATATAATTGATAAATACCTTAATTGTTTGTATGAAAAATCCTTAATGTCCGAGAGCCCTTCTTTAGGAATTGTGGAGAAGCTGCAAAGTAGACAGTTTTAACTCATTTATTTATTTTTAATGACTTTTGTAGTAACATGAGATGTCTTGGTATGTATTTGTTCACTGGAGTAGAACACTGGGCAGCAAAGACCATTTTCAGGTATAGCCAGGTACAGAAAAAGAAAAAAAAATAAATTGATTTTATGCGAGACAATATCTAATGATAAAAGAAAAACAGTATCAGATAAAAAAAAAAGATTATTGAATAGTAAATGATACAATTGCTGTACAGGAGCAAATAATGGCAGATGATTCCAAAATCCCAGACAAGATTGGATAAAAGCAAATATCAGCAAAAAGGTGAAGTTGTTGTGTCTTTAGGCTTTTCCTGGTTAGAGGTCGCCACAGCGGAACTCCGGTCCGCTAATGATTAGTAGTTTATTTTTACGTGCTGAGTTACCAGCCCTGACGCACAACCTTCAACGAAGGTGTGCTCATTCAAGCATGTCTCCACGCAGAAGACGCTCTAGCTGAGAATCGAACCGGACAGTATCTTACTGTAAGGCGACAACGCTACCCCAGCACCACCACGGTATTAGGTGTTAGCATGCCAGCTGAGTGCTGAAGTTGTCTTGCATTATGAGGATGATGCAGAGTATTTTGTCTGTAATGAGAGTCAAAAGAGGTGTGGATGAGCTATGATATTGCAGTTGAGTGATGACCCCTAAGACATTCTTTTAACTGTTGTAAGACTGAGAGATTGTGGGACCTCTTTAGTCTAGTTGACATCATATGGCAGTGGTAGCCTTGGCTTAAAACTGTTCAGTATTTGTTGAGTTTTGATATCAAGAACAAACTTGTAAAAAACGCAAACTAAAGAACCAAAAAGTCACAACAGGACAAAGGGAGTCATGAATGCCAAAAATTGAACTGTTTTAATTAAGCGCTTTTCGTTGCCGCTTATATGGCAACTTCCTGTGTATTGTAATCTGAGGAAGTTGCCGTAAAAGCGGCAACGAAAAGCACTTAAACAGTTCAATTTTTAGCGTTCGTGACTCCCTTGTCCTGTTGTGACTTTTTGGTTCTTGAGTTTTGATATCACTTGTATATTACTTCATGAGGTAGTATTCTCCTTGAGGAGCTCTCTCCCCCTGTAGTTAGTCCAGAAGGGGGTAATGCTCAGTGAGGACTGATTGCTGTTGCTTCTGAAGTGGTTTGTTCTGATAGACCATCTGTCTATGTAAAAGTGGACAGTACTGTAGCTTGGTAATTTAGAACAGGAAGGTATCCAGGGGAGAGTGGTTTAGCTGCTAGCAGGTACTGTAGTTAGTGGAATTTTTTAATAGTTCACAACTGTGGGGTCGTAAGTCTCCAAGAAGGCAAAGTGGCAAATTTATTAGTGTTAGACAAAAGTGTTGTGATGGGTGGCCCTTATTCCAGTTCGGGTATTCATTTTTATACAAAGCCGGTCTTCCTTCTGGAAAGAGAAGGTGTGATAATTTCTAGCATAGTTTTAGTTAAGGTAATGTTCCATATTTGGTTACTTCAGGGACCAGAAAATCTCTTTTTATTGGCCCGGGGGATGGGGTTGTTTTCAGGACATTTTCAGCAAGGATGATTCTGTCTGTCTGTGCGTGTGTGTGTGTGTGTGGGGGGTTGCAACATTACTCTGGATTTCTTAACCACTTTTTCTGCAGTTCCACTTCCATAGGCTTGTGAAGACCGTATGTACTTGTTGCTGTAGATTGGACCCTGAGATCTGTGAATTCATTCTGGAAATATCAGAGTACAGTATTAGATTTAATACAGGGTGTTCATATTTGATATAATTCACAAAAAGTGAGGCAGTAAAAGAACTGAAGCTTGCATGGACTGTGTTCCTTTTTAGCTTGCATTAGCTAACATCTGAGGTCAGTGGAGGAGATCAGCTGCTCCCAGAGATGTCTAAATGCTCTGCATGTCAGACCAAAGGCTTTCTACTTGCAAGTTAATTCTCATGTTAAGGAATTGTACTGCATCAGTGATCGTAGTGCCCTAATCATACTTGTACATTTATGTTGGTTCTAGTCGTACAGCTGCTGCTTCCTTTTTATGATTTTTGTCTGTTCCATGATTCAGTTTTAAACAAACAAAATCTTTTCATCAAAAGATGCAAACTTCCCCTGAGGATGTCAGTGAATTGATCCACCACTTTAAAGGAAATTGCTTAGTATCTCCCCTGAGCCTTCCACGTTGCATCTTCTTTGTCTTTTTGTATGTGCATGTATGTTTGTGTGCCTCTTCCTTCAAGAAGGTACATTTTAAGATGGTGTAGCCATCTTTTTTGGGCTTGTGGTATACATAATGGGCCCCATGTTTGTTCAGCTGTACTACCTCCTTCCTGTTGAAAACCTACTCTTGAAAACTGCAAGCAGTACTCCAGCTACCTTTGGTACCAGTTCCAGTCTATGGTTGGACTGCCATTTACTTTTTTTGCTGCTTTGTTGCATGACTTGCTCACCTTCAGATAATATGATCTGGGAAGTCCCCTTTTTAATTTTTTTTTTTTTTTTTTTTTTAAATTAGTTGTCGCTTATCTGCTTTCCTTCCAACTGTGTAACACATGCTTTTCTTCTTGCACTTAAACAAACGTGAGTAGTTTGAAAATGCTCAGAATTGCACAGTGTTATTAATTGCAGTGTTTCAGTCATGCTGCAACTAGGCCATGTGGTGATTAAATGAATATGGAGTAGTTAATTGGTCTTTCTCTGTTTTTGTTTATCTCGGCAGTGCCTGCTGTGTAAAGGCAGGTTACTTTGTATTCACTCAGCTGTCAGCTGGCTTTTGTTTGATGGTCACCACGTGATAACAATGAGTGGTGTCCATTATCTGTGTTGTCATATGAGTAGTAGGCCTTCCAGACTTGAGCAGCCTAAACACACCCTTGTGCTAAGGAGGGTTGTGTAGCAGTGGTGTAAATGGGGGAGGGGAGCACCTTGTTTAAAATATGAACCCATATTGATTATCTTGTTCCCGGAGCACAGGCCAGTAACACACTCACTCCAAGTATATAAAGCCAGTAAACACACGTGTGTGTGTGTGTGTGTGTGTGTGTGTGTGTGTGTGTGTGTGTGTGTGTGTGTTTGTGTGTGTGTGTGTGTGTGTGTGTGTGTGTGTGTGTGTGTGTGTGTGTGTGTGTGTGTGTGTGTGTGTGTGTGTGTGTGTAAAATATATATATATATATATATATATATATATATATATATATATATATATATATATATATATATATATATGTGTGTGTGTATATATATGTATATATATGTATGTATGTATGTGTGTGTGTATTTATGTATGTAAGATGGCCCCAGCTTTTGCTAACCTTTTTCTTAGTTAATGGGAAGTTAACACTTTAGTCCATTTACCTGGTTTTGAACTAGTATAATGTTATCATACATTTATTGATGATATTTTTTTTTATTTGGAATGGCTCTGACTCTCA
>NC_056735.1:1457247751-1457410251 GCF_019279795.1 Protopterus annectens
ACCCTGCCTCCTTTTGAGCCAGCCGCTACAGCTGATATAGTTTTTATCTTGGAAAACAGCTCTGCTCCTAGCAATAACTTCTGCAAGACGAGTCTCAGAGCTACAGGCACTCATGACTGTGGAACCTTTTATCATTTTTTATCCAGACAGGGTTTCTCTGAGGACAAACCCGGCATTTGTGCCTAAGGTAGTGTCCAGTGTGGCCCTTAACCAAACTATTCATCTGCCTACCTTTTATCCAAACCCACAGAATAAGGGGGAGAGAATTCTGCATTTTTTGGACATACACAGACAGCTACGCTTCTATTTGAACAGAACCAAAGCTTTCAGAAAGACAGAGCAATTACTAGTGGCATTTGCTGCAAGATCACAAGGAAAGGCAATCTCAAAGCAGACTATTTCAAAGTGGATAGGCCACTGCATTTGTTTCTATTCACAACATGGCAAGCCAGTACCTAAGGGCATTAGGCCACATTCAACCAGAGCAGCAGCCACTTCAGCAGCCTTCCTCGGGGGAGTAACAACCAAAGACATTTTAGAGGCTGCTACTTGGATTTCAGTGCACACCTTCACAAAGCACTACCTCTTACCACTCTACTCTAAATCCAGGGCAGGCTTTGCCACTGCAGTTCTGCAGGGCCTAATAGCCGCTCCTAATGCTATTTAGCTCCAGCCTCCCAACCTTAGCTTTGGGATTCAACCCAGTTGTAATGACTGCAACAGTGAAACATGAAGAACATAGTACAGTTGTGTACACTTACCATAAATGTAGATGTTCGAGTGTGTTCACTGTTGCAGTCCAGGTTACCCACCCACCATCCCCCATTTCTTTGCTGGAACTTATCTGTACTTCTCTATTCTATACAACCTAGGTGGTGTATTTGCTTGTAGATGAAGGCAAAATATATACTGTGGTGCATGTATGTTTTATTGACATTTTTAGCCAACCCTATTGGGGGCATCTGGGACAAGAAAAACTGTAGAAAATGGCGTTAGCTGCATCTTTTATACCCCTGGCACACGTCAGGGAGGAGGTGACAGCAACCGACGCCTGACCTAGACTTTGGAATTCAGGCTGACTGAGGGTAGCCTGCCAGCAGGATAACCCAATTGTAATGACTGCAACAGTGAATCCACTCTAACATCTACATTTATGGTAAGTGTACACAACTGTACTTTCCCAGTTACTAAGCGTTCTTTGCATTGCTGTTTTGATGCTTTAGAAGCATTAAGCATGGTGGCTGCCTCTAGGTCAGTCATTTGTTGGCATACAAGGTTAGGGGAATTGCCCCTCCAACAGCATGTTAAGCTTGCATTCCTGGATGCACCTCTGGGCAAGGATAATTTGTTGGGACCCAAGGCTAAAGCTATTTTAAAAAAAAAAACTGGAGGAAAGGCTAAATCTATGCAAGCTATTGGACTTTTTTTCAGATTCAGCAACCTAGATTTAGTAGGAATTACCCTAGCAAGCTCTGGTCCTTTCTTTTCCCCTCAACCCAGACAGTGGTAGAAGGACCAGTAGTGGCAGCCAACAAAAATAAAAGATGACAAGCTGACCAAGGTAATAGACCTAAGGGGCCCAAGGAGCAGCCATGATTCAGCTGGGCATCTACCTGTTTCCTCACCTGTAAGTCCCATCCTTAACCCTTCTTTTCCTTGTTCCTTTCAGACTGTTCTTCTCTGATTCAAATACTACCCAAAAAATTAGGCCTTAAATATTGTAAAACCATGGTACAAAATACAATTTGCCTCTCTCCCCAAACCAGCAGATATTCCTTCTGTTCGTAAAGGTCAACTACATGAGGCTATTTCTCAGCTAGATATGTTGCTAGCTCAGTGCACAATAAAACCAGTTTCTGTAAAGGAAAGGGGGCATAAAATGTTACTCAAGACTGTTCCTAGAAAAGAAAGGACCTGAAGGCCTATCGTGGATCTTTCAAGACTAAACAGGTTCATGCTAGTCCCAAAGTTCAGAATGTTAACCCTGTAAAAGCTTCTGCCCCCTGCTCTCCCTTCAGATGTTCATGGTCACTTTGTCTAAAAGATGCTTAACTCCACATTACCAGAGTAAAAAACAAACAGGAGGTGTCTTTCAGAACTGGTAGAATGCACTGGCAATTCTGTGCTGTGTCCTTTGAGTTTTTACAATGTGTCTTGCCACAGTAATTGCCCTGTACAGGGCAAAGTACATTCAGATTTATCCCTTATCTGGATGATTGCCTGATTCAGGTTGACCTTCTCAATAATCTGCAGTCTTTTCAATTGACCATGACTGTTTTCTCAATGCTTGTTTTCACTCTGAAGTCCAGTCTGACCCAATCGTGTAAGTTAGTGTTTTGTTGGAGCCTAGCTAGAGACAAGGCAACAAATGGCCTTCCTTCCAGAGGGAAAAAGTTTTCTCCTGACCAAGTACTTCCAGTTCCTTTTGGGTCATAAAGTCATCTTAGCAAGGGAGGTCCTGAGAGTTTTAGAATACAATGTTTTTATGTATTCTTATGATTCCACTGTCACAATTACACACAAGAACAATTCAGTTGTACCTCTTGAATGTGCGACACCAACCCAGTCGTTCCCTCAATGACAAGATGTGTACCTTATGTCTTGTTTAGAAAAAATATTTTGTGGTGATTTAGGCCTGCATTCTAAACAAACATGTTACACGAACTGATCCTAGCCGAAGGATGCATCATCACTGGCATGGGGCACACATTACAGAGGCCTCCAAGTACAGGGATAATGGGAAAAAGCCTTTAAAAAATCAAATAAACCAAAAAGAGGTGGTGGAAGCCCTAAAAGGCACTTTAGCATTCAAGGGACAGTGGAAACCAGGGGTACTACTAACAACACCACAGTGATGTGGTACATAAACAATCTGGGTGGGGGAGACACTTGCCCTGTGTGCCACCCAGCCATGCAATTTTGGGGAGGTAGCTCAGTCCATGGGAGACTACACGTGGTGACTTAATACCTGCCAGGGGAGAACAGCCTTTTAGAAGAAAACCTTAGCAGGTTAGAGACAGATCCCTATGAATGAACTCTAAACAAGGGCATTTTTTGACTATATAATCCACAAATAGGGTGTGCTAGAAAGACATTTTACTACAAAATAAAAAAGGCAGGTGGAAGAAGTTTACACAGGGGTCATATGCAACAAGGCCTGGAAGACACCACATTCTCCTTGCAATGTATAGGTCTGTTTCCATATGCCATCCCTCTCTTGCCTCTCATCCCCAACATATTACTGAAAGCCAGAGGGGGGAAGGGCCAGAGGTGATCTTAACAGGACCTCATAGGCCAAGGCAGCATTGGTTTCCTCTGTTTCCAGCCTGAACAAGCAGGAACTGTGGCTTCTTCCTCAGAAGGTGAATTTGTTAACCCAGAACAGGGGAACAATCATACACCCCAACCTGAGCACCGTGAAGTTTGCAGCATGGATGATTTAGTACTTTCCTCTCAAGGGATTTCTTTTGATAAGAATGTCCTGGCTATTTCAAAAGAGGTCAGAAAGCCAAGTACTAGGAAATATTGCATATGAAATGAAAATGGAAAAGATTTACTGTTTGGTGCCACTCAAAAGGCTAGATACCCATATGCAAATCTATGCGTGGTGTATACCTGCTTAGCTGAATTGTTAACCTCTCTCTTTCTTCTATCAAGATTCATACATCAGACGTTTCTGCCTGCCTCCTTATGTGGCTACCTCTTAAGATTCATACATCAGATGGTGCTCTTCGTGTTTCACTGTTGCAGTCATTACATTTGGGTTATCTGCCTGCAGGTAGCCCTCAGCCGGCCTGAATATCGAAGTCTTGGATTCCTGCGTCGGATGCTCTCTCTTCTTCCATGACGTCAGGTCGTCAGGGGTATAAAACATGCAGCCAATGCCATTACATCAGTCTTTCTTGCCGTGCAGTGCCAGAAGCAGTTTGCAAGTGCCGGTCGGCTGACTCCTGAAATTTTCATTTTCGAGTTTCAAAACCGAAGTCTTCAAAAAAAAGCAAAGTGCCCCATTGGGGATCCTTTTTCTTGCTCTTAATTGATGTCAATAAAAGTTAATTGTCTTACCTGTGGAAAGATGCCTCCTAAAGATGTTCATTCGTACTGCATTCCTTGCTTAGTCCCAAACCACGACATCCCTCGCTGTCGGTTTTGTGCTTTATTCAACCCCCAAACTATTCATCATCAGTCTATTTTCGCAGCAAATAATTTTGGTACTCTGTTTAACTATACAGAAATGACTTCAGTAAGCCATCCGACATTCCGAAAAAATGTAATGATAAAGTCAGAGACAGACTGCATAGTTCCAAAACTGCCAGCGATGCTACCGTTAAACTAGTCAAAAGTTCGCCGGTACTCAGGTGCTTTCGCAGCCCCTGATACCCACTACTTCAGATTCGCAGGCCTCTACTGAGACCCATTCGGAGTCTGGTATACCACAAGGTGCTTCTTCGACTATGGAACCTGTGGATGTCTCTACCTTGGATGGGTCCGGAGCTGCTGTGCAGGCACCGGCTTCTGAGGGTGTATTCAGCCCTACAGATTTGCATTTTAAACCGATGCCATATTCTTCATCAAGGCCTAAAACTCGACACACGTCTAGAAAACCAACGTCCAAACCGCATGGTCAGCCCCATATGCCTAAAAAACAAATGCTTAGAATGGCTGAAGACCTTATTACTTTAATTAGGTGAAGCCAGCCTTCCCCCTCTGAGACCTAGAACTGATTTTTCCTTCTGATTCTTCTGATCAGGATTCTGAAATTTCTGTTTCTTCTGATTAGCAAGGATTTGCCCTTATCTACCTATGAGGATTCTGATGCAGAGGATTCCATTCCCTCTGCTTCCCCTCCAGAAGACTTTTCTTTTGGTGAAACCTTGCACACTCTTGGGGAGCATGCTGGGAAGGCCAGGATTACTCTGATTCCAAAAAGAGGCTTAGGGAATTCTTACTCCTCCCTCAACACAGGCCTTTAGCTATCCCTCCTGTCCTGGACATTGTAGATTATACCTTCTTGGAATCTATCCCGGCCACAGACACTTTACCTCCAGCTCCCATAAAACCTGACTGGTACTAGAGTACCTGACTCTCTCAAGTTCCTCTACAAGAATCCTACTGCAGATCCAGAGACCATTTCCCAAGGACCAAAGGACATTAAGGCTACTGCTGCCAAAAACCCTACCCCCTCTGATAGAGATTTCAGGGCCTTGGGACAGATGGGGTAAGAAGGTATACACTTCTGCTAATTTGGCCATTAGGGTTTTAAATTGCCAGTTTCATATGTTAAAAGTATCAGTAGCATATTTTGGGACTACTTAAACAGAATATTATGTTGATTCCTGACTACAGAACATAAAGAATTACAGGACTTAATGCATTCTGCTGAACTAGTTGGTAAACATACCTTGCAATGTGGTTTTGACTCTTTAGAAGCTTCTTGCAGGGCTGTTGTCACTGGGTCTGTACTTAGAAGGCATGCTTGGCTTAAGGAGCAAAACTTGCCAGATCATGTTAAGGCTAAATTACTGGATGCTCCCTTAAACCAAGACCACCTTTTTGGCAACAAAGAAGTCATCGTCCTTAAAAAGATGGAAAAAGTTAAATCTATGCAGACTGTTAGATTTCCTGCAGGTACAGCCTCCCAGATTTAGTAGGCATTAGCCTTCTAGGAATTGGTCCTTTCCACTCTCCTCCAGGCCTTCAGTCCAAACCCAGGAACAGAAGACCACCTAGATTACAGTCTCAGGCTGCACATAGACCTAAGCAGTGGGGGGCTCCCACTTCCAAAGCTGGAAGTAGTAAGACATCCTCTATGGAAAAATGTCAATGACTTAACCCTAACCCTTCTAAGCCCTACTCAACTGCCTGCTCCCTTAGGATGAAAGCTCGCCCTGCATGCAAAAAACTGGGAACTCATTACCCAGGACAAATGGGTTTTAAATATAGTTCTCCAAGGATGCAGATTCCACTTTCACACCTGACCAACCCCAAACGGTTGGCCAGACCTACCCCCATATCAGTGGGCCGAGGCTCAACAGCAGGTCCTCTCTCTTCTAAGTATCAGGGCTATTCAACCTGTCCCAGCAGAAGAAAGGGGACAAGGTTTTTACTCTAGACTTTTCCTGGTACCCAGAAAAGACAGCTCTTGGCATCCTATCCTGGATCTCTCTATTCTAAACACCTTTTTGGTAATCCCAAAATTCAAAATACTAACACTTCAACAGCTGCTCCCTATGCTGGGCAAAGATGCCTGGTTGCAACCTTAGACTTAAAGGAAGCTTACCTATAGATTCCAATAAGGGAATCTTGTAGGAAATACCTACGCTTCAGAGCAGGCTCCATACACTATAAGTTTTCTGCACTTCCCTTTGGCTTATCTACTGCGCCCAGGGTATTTGCAAAGTGTCTAGCTCCAGCCATTGCATTTTGCAGGCAGAGAAACATTCAAATATACCCATACCTGGACGATTGTCTAATTCAGGCAGAAAGCCAGGACTTGCTATTAAAACATCTGGCATTTGTAAAGAAACTTCTAACCTCGCTGGGGTACACCATAAACAAAAAGAAATCTCATCTAGTACCCTGCCAACCGATTGTATTCCTAGGAGCAAGCTTGAACACAACTTCCCAGATGGCTTTCCTCATGCCAGAGAAACAAGTTTATTTGACAGCCTACTTCAAACTACTGGCTACAAAGACCCAGCTGTCTGCAAGGAAAATTCTGCAAGCCCTGGGGTTCATGGCCTCTTGCATTCTACTAATTCCATATACAAGACTGCATATGAGGAAACTACAATGGTATCTAAAAAGCCTATGGTGCCAACATTGTCAGGACCTGGAAACATTGATTCCTATCATTCCTTGTATAAAGACAGAGTGCCTTTGGTGGGCAGAGGCCTGCCACCTCAACAAGGGCCTCCATTTCAATCTACCCCCTGCCACCCAAACCCTAACAGACTATTCATGGGGGGCTCACTTGACAGGGCAGTGCATTCAGGGCAAATGGAACCCGAGTCAGATGCACCTGCATATCAACCAAAAAGAAATGTTAGCTGTACACAATTCCCTGACAGCCTTCAAGGACCACATCCTCCCAGGGCAATTATTGGTAAAGACAGACAAAACCACAGTTCTATGGTACATAAACAAGCAGGGGGGAACCCACTCGTACCCTCTCTGCAAACTAGCCATGGCTACTGTGGAACACAGCCTTGAGCTACCAAGTGCACCTACAAGCTCAATTCCTGCCAGGCAAGCTAAAGTCACTGGCAAACGACCTAAGCAGAAATCTCATGGACCCACACAAATGGAAACTGGAACCAAAAATATTCAACCTCTTGAACAAATGGGTGACTCCAGAAATAGACCTGTTTGCCTCCCCTCAGAACTACCAATTGGACAAATTCTGCAGGAGGACTACCCACAGTCAAGCTTGGAAAGTGGATGCCCTGTCCTTTACCTGGGAAAGCCTCTTGGTTTATGCATTTCCCCCTCTGCCTCTCCTCTCGAAGGTTCTGCTAAAGATCAAAGAGGACAAACCAAGGACAATACTGATTGCACCAGACTGGTGACAACAGCATTGGTGCCCCCTCTTACGCAGTATGATACTGCTGGAGCCATGGCACCTTCCTCAGACACCTTCCCTGCTGTCCCAGCTGGTGGGCCAGATGCTGCACCCTTAGCTTCAAACCCTGAACCTTGCATCCTGGCTAATTCCTTGAGCTCTCCAGTGGCATCCCTCAGTAAGCAGGTGCTAGATGTTATTCTGGAAGCAAGGAGGCCTAGCACTAGAAAATCGTATGCTGAAAAGTGGAAAAGATACTGTTCCTGGAGCGAAACTCAGGGGATGGGCACAACAGTTCCCAACTTACCTCATATTCTTCAGTACTTAACAGAAATGCTCCATAAAGGCGTATCCTTCTCGTCAATTAAAATTTCATACCTCTGCCATTTCAGCACATTATAATACTGAACCACCCCTCTTCTCTCACCCCCTGCTAAAGCAGTTCCTCAGAGGGGCCAAAAATTTAAGACCCCCCCCAGGCGAGCCCCTACTCCAGCTTGGGACCTTAACTTTGTATTGGAAACGCTCACTCTCTCTCCATTTGAACCAGCTGCAACTGCAGAGTTGAAATTCCTTTCTTGGAAACAGCTTTCCTTCTAGCCATTACTTCAGCAAGAAGAGTGTCTGAATTACAGGCCCTCATGGCAGTGGAGCCCTTAATTATCTTCCATGCAGACAGAGTTTCCCTCAGGACCAATCCTTCCTTTATGCCCAAGGTGGTGTCTAGTGTGGCCCTGAATCAGTCCATTCATCTGCCTACATTTTTCCCGAATCCACAAAACAAAGGTAAAAGAATACTGCACTCGGATGTGCACAGACCGCTTAGATTTTATTTGGACAGGACCAAGCCTCTCAGAAAATCTGAACAGCTGCTAGTTGGCTTTGCTGCAGAGGCAGAGGGGAAGGCCATTTCAAAGCAAACCATTTCTAAATGGATACCCATTGCATTAATTTCTGCAATAAGCACCATGGAAAAACTACCCCACAGGTGATAAGATCGCACTGCACCAGGGCTGCATCTACCTCTACCTCTACAGCCTTCCTCAGAGGAGTCCCTACCAGGGACATCCTAGAAGCTGCTACCTGGAGCTCTGTCCTTACCTTCACCAAGCATTACCGCATGCCTATTTTTTCTAAATCCAGAGCTGGTTTTGCCACTGCAGTCTTACAGGGCTTAAGAGCTGATCCTAATGCTCTCTAAATTTCTCATCCCTTCCTTAGCTTTGGGAATCAACCCAAATGTAATGACTGCAACAGTGAAATGCGAAGAACATAGTACAGTTGTGTACACTTACCATAAATGTAGATGTTCGAGTGTATTCACTGTTGCAGTCATGGTTACCCTCCCTCCATCCCCCTGACTTCTCTTGGCTTTACCTTCCTTCTTGTTTGGTGTATTTAAGCTTTCTGGTGTATTTGCTTTTTTTTGGAGGTGAAACCTAACATAATTGCTTCCCATTATGGGGGCACCTGACATCTGGGCCAAGAAAAACTGATGTAATGGGTGTCAGCTGCATGTTTTATACCCTGATGACCTAACATCATGGAAGAAGAGACAGCATCCGATGCAGGAATCCAAGACTTTGATATTCAGGCTGGCTGAGGGCTTACCTGCAGGCAGATAACCCAAATGTAATGACTGCAACAGTGAATACACTCTAACATCTACATTTATGGTACACAACTGTGCTTTTCTGCCTGCCTCCTTATGTGGCTACCTCTTTTTTTCTAATCCCCTTTTGAAGCGCATCATTACCTTGGGTATCCCTGAATAGTGCCGTCTCCTTTCTAGGATCTCAGTTTTGTTTTGGAGAAGCTTAACCTGCCACCCTTTGAACCTGCAAGTGGTACTGCTATCAGGTTTGTATCCTGGAAGACTGCTTTTCCGGTGGCTGTTAACCTCAGCTACAAGGGTCTCTGAATTGCAAGCACTAAGGTGAAATGAGCTCTTCCTCAGCTTCCTGCCTGGCAGGGTTACACTCTGGGCAAATCTCTCCTTTATGCCCAAGGTGATCATTGAAGTATTTCTGAATGTCTGTGTACCTTCATACCTTCTTTCCCAGTCCTCAAAAGGATAGGGTAGTGTTTCTTTATTCCTTAAGTGTTCATAGACTGCTTAGATGGATGAACCAAGAACATTAGGAAAACCAACTTCTTGTAGCCTTTAACAACGAGAAGGAACCCTTTAAGCAAGCAAACAATTTCCAAATGGATTTCTAGCTCTATTGCCTTTGGTTACAGGCCTCATGGTAAACAAACCACCTAAGTATATCAGAGCATATTCTACAAGAGCTACTGCAGCATTTCTAGGGTACTGGGGGGCTCCTACCAAGTAAGTCATGGAAACTGCCCGAAGGTAGTCTGTCCACTACTTAGTACTGCAGTATGCCTATTTTCTCCCATTAGGACTGGATTTGCTTCGGCTGTTTTGCAGGGCATTCTGGCTTCAGCATAATCTTTGTTGTTTTAGGGATTCCTCCCATATTGTTATTACTACAACAGTGAAACGCAGTGAGCATAATGCAGTTGTCTACCATTTTAAATTCTTGTTCTTTCCAATGTCTGTATTTCTTCATATGCTTCCCGCTCCACCTGTGTGTGAGACTTTGGGGACTCATTGTCCCATCATGCTGTGACATAACTTGTTTTAGACTTTCTACACTAAAATTTTCAGTTATTACATAACATCAGCTCATGTTTAACTCCTTTACTAATTTTCTGTTCTGTGTTCCCCCTTTGTTGTCTTATTTTTTGTATTTTGAAATAATCCGTATCTGGGTGCCTTTGGCTGTATTTAAATTCAAATAACTTTAGAGCTGCTTTTTTGTATTGATTAGTTTGGCTTTCTTGGCATATATATTGCACCATATCAGATCTTTCTTTTCCATGCCCATGTTTCTTTTTTATACCTTTCAAAAAGCTCTAGGTTTTCTTCTTTTTTTCTCATTTCCTCTGATGCTTCTTTGATTACCAAGACATACCCTTATCCACCTATGAGGATTCAGATGCAGATGATTCCATTCCCTCTGCCTCCCCTCCAGAGAACTTTTCTTTCGGTGAAACCTTACATATCCTAAGAGAGCATTTCCGCTGGGAATGCCAGGACTACCCTCAGTCAAAAAAGATACTCTGGGAATTTTTTAGACTTGCCTCAGCACAGGCCTCTAGCTATACCCCCCTGTCCTGGATATTGTAGATGGTGTCTTCATGGAATCAAGTTTTAACCCTGATACTTTACCTCCAGCTCCTAGAAAGCCTGACCAGTACTACAGAGTACTTGACTCTCACAAATTTCTCTTAAATGTCCTACTGCAGATCCAGAGACCATTTCCCAGGGACCTAAAGGTATTAAGACTAGTACAGCCAAAAACCGTACCCCTTTGGACAGGGATTCTAGGGCTTTAGACAGATGGGGTAAGAAGGTATATACCTCTGCAACTCTTGCCATCAGGGCTTTAAATTGCCAGTGTCCCATGTAGAAGTACCAGCAGCATATTATGGAGCTAATTAAACAAAAAAATGTTGATTCCTGATTGTGCAGAAAATAAAAGATTTACAAGAGTAAATGCATTCTGCAAACCAAGTTGGTAGACATACTTTGCAGTTTGGTTTTGATGCCTTAGAAGCATCTTGCAGGGCTGCTGTAACTGGGTCTGTTCTGAGAAGGCATGCTTTGATGAAGGAACAAATCTTGCCAGACCATGTCAAAGCAAAATTACTAGATGCTCCATTAAATCAAGAATGTTTGTTTGGCACAAAAGCAGAAGTTCTTAAAAAGATGGAGGAAAAAGCTAAATCTATGCAAACTGTTAGATTTCTTAAAGGTACAGCCACCTAGATTCAGTAGGCATTGGCCTTCGAAAAAGTGGTCCTTTCCAGTCCCTCCCAGGCCTTCTCAGTCCAAACCCAGGGGCAACAGACCACAAAGACTACAGTCTCAGGGTATGCACAGATCTAAACAATGGAGTGCACCCACCTCAAAAACCGGGAGTGGTAAGCCGCCACACTCTTATGGAAAAAGTTCACAATGACTTCTGCATCCTTCCCCAGCATTGCCCAAGTACTTGCACCCCTAGGAGGAAAACTCAGCCTGCATGCAAAAAACTGGGAATACATTACCCAGGACCGTTGGGGTCTTAAACATTGTATCCCAGGGATACAGATTCTATTTCCATTCACTGCCAACTCCAAGCGGATTGCCAGACCTTCCCCCAAACCAGTGGGCTGAGGCCCAAAAGCATGTACTTTCTCTTCAGTGTCAGGGCTATTCAGCCTATTCCAACAGAGCAAAAGGGGCAGGGTGTCTACTCCAGACTGTTTCTGGTGCCCAGAAAAGAACATTCTTGGCACCCTATCCTGGATCTGTCAATTCTCAACACCTTCCTGGTGGTACCAAAGTTAAAAATGCTTCCACTCAAACAGCTGCTGCCTATGCTAGCCAAGGACTCCTGGCTGATCACCCTAGATTTAAAAGAAGCTTATCTACAGATCCCCATTAGGGAATCT
Organism: Protopterus annectens; assembly: GCF_019279795.1. Lineage (NCBI taxonomy): Eukaryota > Metazoa > Chordata > Ceratodontiformes > Protopteridae > Protopterus > Protopterus annectens. The sequence continues at coordinate 1,457,259,819 of NC_056735.1, forward strand.
TGCAGGCAATGTCTACGTTTCAGGGCAGGCTCTATGCACTATCAGTTCTCTGCACTTCCATTTGGCTTATCTACTGCGCCCAGGGTATTCACAAAGTGCCTGGCTCTAGCCATTGCATACTGCAGGCAGATAAAAATTCAAATTTACCCATACTTGGATGATTTCCTGATTCAGGTGGACAGTCAGGAATTGTTACTTCAGCACCTGACATTTGTAAAGAGACTCCTAACTTCTCTGGGGTATACCATCAACAAAAAGAAATCACATATGGTACCCAGCCAAGAAATTGTATTCCTGGGAGCAAGCTTGAACACATCTTCCCGGATGGCATTCCTCACTCCAGAAAAGCAGGTTTATTTGACAAATTACTTCAAACTACGGGCCACCCAAACCCAGCTATCTGCAAGAAAAATACTGCAAGCTCTGTTTCATGGCCTCGTGCATTCTCCTAATTCCATATGCAAGACTGTATATGAGGAAACTTCAATGGTACTTAAAAGTCTCTGGTGTCAACATTCTCAGGACCTGGAAACAGTGATTCTGATCATTCCTTGCCTAAGGACAGAGTTCCTTTGGTGGGCAGAGGCCTGCAACCACAACAAGGGACTCCCTTTCACTCAAATCTCCGCCGCCTAAACCCTGACAACAGGCACACCAGACTATGCATGGGGGGCTCACATGGCAGGAAAATGCATTCAAGGCAAATGGAGCCCACGACAAATGCACCTGCATGTCAATCAAAAAGAAATGTTAGCTGTACAGAATGCACTGACGGCCTTCAAATACCTAATCCTTCCAGGACAACTCCTAATAGACAGACACCACAGTTATATAGTACATAAACAAGCAGGGGGAACTCATTCCTACTCACTCTGCAGGTTAGCCATGGCTCTGTGTTGTAACACAGCCTTGAGCAACCAAGTTCACCTACAAGCTCAATTCCTGCCAGGAAAACAAAATTCACTGGCAGATGACTTGAGCAGAAATCTAATGGACCTGCAGGAGTGGAAACTGGAACCCAGTTCATTCAAGCTTCTAATCCACAGGTGGACCTCTTTGCTTCCCCTGGAACCATCAATTGAGCAAATTTTGCACCAGAACTCCCCACAGCCAAGCAGGGAAAGTGGATGCCCTATCCTTTACATGAGAAAACCAACCTCCCAATCTATGCCTTTCTCCCTCTGCCTCTCCTCTCAAAAGTACTACTCAAGATCAAACTGGACAGGCCAAGGACAATCCTTATTGCTCCAGACTGGCCATGCCAGCACTGTTACCCACTTTTATGCAGTCTGACAACAGTGCCACTCTGGTACCTGCATCAGACCCCCCCCCCCATGCTGTCCCAGCAGGAGTGCCAGATATTGCATCCTCAGCTGCAAACCCTGAACCTAGCAGCCTGGCTTATTCCCTGAATACACCACCAGCAACCCTCAGCAAACAGGTGCTGAATGTCATCCTTGAGGCCAGGAGACCCAGTACTAGGAAATCCTATTCAGAAAAGTGGAAAAGATACTGTTCTTGGAGTCAGTCTTAGGGAAAGGACACAGCTGTGGCCCACCTTACCTCAAATTCTAGGTTATCTAGCAGAGCTGCTCCACAAAGGCCTGCCCTTCTCATCCATTAAGATTCATGCCTCTGCCATCTCAGTTCATTATAATACTGAGCCACCCCTCTTCTCTCACCCTTTGGTTCAACAGTTCCTGAGAGGGGCTAACAATTTAAGATCCCTGAGGAGAGCTCCCACTCTTGCCTGGGACCTTAACTTTGTACTAGAGAAGCTCACACATTCCTCTATTGAGCCTGCTGTTACAACAGAGCTAAAATTCCTCTCATGGTAAACTGCCTTACTTCTAGCCATCACTTCAGCAAGAAGAGTGTCTGAGTTACAGGCCCTTATGGCTGTGGAACCCTTCATTATCTTCCATGCAGACAGGGTTTCCCTCAGGACTAACCCATCATTTATGGCCAAGGTGGTATCCAGTGTGGTTTTAAACCAATCCATCCATTTACCAACTTTTTTCCTACTCCTCAGAATAAAGGGGAAAGGATCCTGCACTCCTTGGACATGCACAGACAAGTTAGGTTCTACCTTGACAGGACTAAACCATTCAGAAAATCTGACCAACTGCTAGTCAGCTTTGCTATAGGGGCAGAGGGCAAAGCCATTTCAAAGCAAACCATTTCCAAATGAATAGTACACTGCATCCATTTCTGCTACAAGCACCATGGAAAACCTTACCCCACAGGGGATCAGAACCCATTCCACTAGGGCTACCTCAGCCTCGACAGCATTTCTCAGGGGAGTCCCTACCAGGGACATCCTGGAAACTGCAACCTGGAGTTAAGTAAACACCTTCACCAAGCATTACCACTTACCTATCTTTTCTAAATCCAGAGCTGGATTTGCTATAGCAGTCTTACAAGGCCTGCTAGCCAGCCCTAATACTTCTCGACTGCCTCCACCTTTCCTCAGCTTTGGGAGTCAACCCAAGTGTGATGACTGCAACAGTGAAACGTGAAGAACATAGTACAGCTGTGTACACTTACCATAAATGTAGATGTTCAAGTGTATTCACTGTTGCAGTCCTGGTTACCCTCCCTCCAGCCCCCTGATTTTTCAATACTTCTACCTATCCTCTTTTATTGGCCATATCTTATGGCAATGGCATTTATTTTTTTACTGGAGGTGTTCCACGGCATGTAATTGCTTCCTATTTTGGGGGCTCCTGACATCTGGGGTAAGAAAAACTGATGTAATGGGATCTGCTGCATGTTTTATACCCCTGATGACCTCACATCATGGAAGAGGCAACAGCATCTGACACAGAAATCTCAAGACTCTGGTATTCGGGCCAACTGAGGGCTACCTGCAGGCAGATAACCAAAGTGTGATGAGTGCAACAGTGAATACACTCTAGCATCTACATATATGATAAGTGTACACAACTGTACTTTCTAGCTTCAGCAACCTTATGTTGGCTGAATGCAGGAACAAACTTATTCTTAAGGGTATGTTAAAATCACCCTTTGCGGTGGCTCTATCTGGGACTGAGGTCTCACCACCTCCTAAGCATAAAGATGTTAAAAGACATAAGGAGAAACAGAGTCTTTTGGTTCTGACACCCCCATCCTCCTCGGAACCAAGTCGACACTGGGCTTCTCCCGCGCCATTGGCACCGACAACTTTGGCACCAGGGTCCTTGTCTTCTCCCTCAGTGCCACCTTTGACTCTGACTCCTTCCACTGTACTAACCTCATCACCATCTCCCACGGTGCCAACCTTGTTTGTGACCCATGCCCTGACTGCTGTGCCTGCATCGACACCTTCCCCTGCCATGGTGCCGATGTCTTACATGGCTCCTCTTGTAATGACTCCTTCAGTTCTGAAGATTGAGCACCTTCCAGGAACTAGATATTCTCCTTCTTATGATCCCTTTTTGGGATCACAATTTAGTCCCTTTCTTGAACGACCAGACTCCCCATCAGCAGCATCCTTCAGGTCCACCAGATGTCTTTTGGAACAGGATGTAGTGAGGATTGTGGACCAGCTTCTGGCAGCTAGAGAATTAACCACCCAGACCAGGTCTTTCCTCCCCCTTGGAGCAGAAGCTTTCATGGCATATTCTCCTCTACTTCCACCCAGGTTTCGGAGACTTCAGTACCGATGGCCACCCCAATACATACTGTCTCGGTGCCAACAGTGGAGACTTCTCTGTTGGCACAGATTACACTTGTGATTGGGGTGTTGGCACCTAGTTCAGTGCCAAATTTTTTTTCTATGGCACTGTCTATGGCCACTGCTCTCCTGGTAGCTGCCGGTCCTCTTGGAGCTCCTCACCTGGAGGTGGGCTCCTTGGGGTGGTGGTGTGACCCTGGTTCCGAGGTTGTCCTTGTGTTCTGGGATCCCATCCCTCCTCGAGTGGGCCTGCTTTCCAGGTGATGGAGAGGGTCCTTGCTTCAACAGGCTCGCAGTTGGCACCACTGACATCAGAACCCCTCTCTAGTTTGCAGCTGTTTCACCCTCCTACTCTGGAACCTTGAGCACAGGAGCCACAAGGCTTGCCCTCCAAGGGAACCCTCTGTAAGGAGTCCTCCTCAGAAGATCCCACTGGGGAGCCACCCTGGAAGAAACTTTGCGAGAGGAAACATCTTGATTCCCCTGAGGAATTCATTACTGAAGACACTGATTGCAATGATGGAGAAGGGTCCCCATGGTCTCCCCTGGAAGACGTCTCTTTTGGAGACATTCTCAAGATCCTCAAGCAGAGGAAAGGCTGGAAGCCCTCCAACCCTTCAGAGGAATCTGTGTTCTTGCAGGCTTTTCATGCTCGGCCATCTACTTCCTGGGTGACACCACCTACAGATGAGCTCATTTGACTTATTGTGCAGCGTGCCTGGAAGGCCAACATAGAGCCCATCCCCTGGAGGCCAAATAAAATTCTGACCACCCCGGAAGAACAGCCCAATTGGTCCAAACAACTGGTAGTCAATTCCGTGGTCGTTGCGGTGGCCACCAAGAAAGAACTGGTGGAAGATAATTCCACTGTTCATCCCCCAAATGGGGAGTCTTGGGCTATGGACTGACTGGGGAGGTAGACCTATGCTTCAGCGACCATTGCCATCTGGTCACTGAATTACCAGGCACACTTTACTGGCCTCCATAGAGACCTAATTACTGAAATGTCTGCCTCTTTGGTGGAGGTACTGCCTGAGGAGGTGAGTGATACATTTGCCTCAGCGCTAGCTACCTTGGAATCAGTCTCAAACTCCTCAATGCGCTTGATTTCTCACACTACCGAGGGGGCAGCTCGAGCAGCTGCATCGAGTATAGTTATGAGACGGTATGCTTTGATGCGTTTGTGTGACTTTGTGGACCCCTTTAAATCTTCCTTTGTCAATGCGCCTGTTGATGAGTCTTCCCTTTTTGGTCCCAAAGTAAGAGAGACACTTTCACATAGTGAGAATGATGGAAAGACCTTATCTGCTGTGGGCATACATTTTTCCACCCCCCCCCCCACCCCCCGAGGTCCTACTCCAGGAATCGGAGGGGAGGAAAATTGTGGTTCAAGAAGTCCCAAGGATCTTTTTGTGACACTCGTGATGAGCAATCCCCATGGGGCAGAAGGAGCAACTCATTTGGAAGATGCCCCTTTTGTGGCAGAGGGGGTCTGCATAACAAGGGTGCTAGAGATTGCTTCTCTGGTGGACCCTTCCAGCGCTCCTGAACAGCAGTCTGATTGCTGTGTCCTCTGGAAGCAGTCAGGGGGGTTGATTTTCCCCTGTACCTACAGGCCTGGCAACTCATAACAGATGCGTGGGTGCAGAGGATAATAACCAGAGGCTATAATATCCCTTTCAACCTCACCCCCAGACCTGTGAAACGAATCCTCGATGTCACACCCGGTCAGAGGGAAGTCATAGCCTTAGAAATCGAAAAGCTGCTAAGAAAGAGTCATCCAACCGGTCCCGCCAGACCAAAGAGGATCTGGCTTTTACTCACGGTTATTTTTCGTGCTAAAAAAGGGGACTGGAGACTAATCCTGGATCTCAGTTTGCTAAACAGATTCATCAAACCTCAAAAATTCTGGATGGTCAAGGTACAGTCCATTCTCCTCTTTCTGGGAAAGGACAGCTGGATGTGCTCTATAAACCTCCAGGATGCATATTACCACATAAAGATGGACAAATGCTCCCAGAGTTTTCTCCACTTCCGGCTGGGAGCTAGTCATTAGCAGTTCAAGGTACTGCCCTTTGGTCTCTGTACAGCCCCCAGAGTGTTCACCAAATGCATGGCATAGTAGCTCATCTCTGACTACAAGGATTCCAGGTGTTTCCATATCTAGACGATTGGCTCCTTACCGCCATGTCCAGAAATCTTCTCAGTCTCTCTTACACTCAAGGCCTTGCTGTTCGCCTAGGTATCGTGATCAACATGGACAATTCACACATGTCTCCAAGACCACTGAAATTCATTGGAGCTATCTTCGACACAACATCCTGTCAAGCTTCCCTCCCTCCTCACAGGCTTTCAAAAGTAAGAAACCAGATTCAAGTACTCCTCCCACAGACATTTGTACCAGCACGCCTTGTACTACAACTATTGTGCTGTATGGCAGCAACCATTACCTTGGTACCACTGGTGAGGTTGCACATGAGACTATTGCAGTGGCTCCTGTCATCACAATGGTCTATCTTAACTCACCCCCTCGACCATATGATATGCCTTACAAATCTTTGTAAGAAACAAATGCTTTGGTGGATGAAGCCAGAATCAAATCTTTGGTGTCGACTGTTCTGTCTCCCCCAGCCCGGGGCCACGGTGATCACGGATGCTTCCCTGTTATGGGGGGGGGGGCATTTCCAGGGAAAGACTGTCCAAGGCACCTGATCCCCCATGGAGGCCAATTGCACATAAATGTCCTGGAATTGAGGGCATTCCTCTTGGCGTTGCAAGTGTTCCACACATCCCTTCCTTCCAGGACTATTGCAGTTCAATCAGACAACATGCCAGTCGTCTGGTATATCAACAAACAAGGTGGAGCCAGGTCTTACCCCTGTGTCAGGAAGCCATGAGAATTTGGCATTGGGTGATGGCTTCCAACCGCTTTCTCATAACAGTGCACATTCCTGGGAGTTCAATCTTTTTGCGGACAATCTGAGCAGGAACATTGTGATGCCTCACAAGTGGTCCCTCAATCCTATAATAGAGGATCAGATCTTCCGCCATTGGGGCAGGCATTGCTGTGACCTGTTTGCTTCTCCCTTAAACAAATGTAGAAGTTGTTTTGCCCTGATCCCCCCTCGGGAAGAGTCATTGAGGGATGCTGTGATGCAGAATTGGTCCCTGTGTCTGCTGTATGCATTTCCCCTCATCCCAAAATTCCTCCAGAAAGCTCAAAGGTTGAGAAGCAGTGTGATCCTCATTGCCTCTTATTGGCCCCATCAAGTCTAGTTCCCTTTCCTATGGCCTCACCTGATTCACAGCCTGTGGATCCTGGATCTATCCCAAGGTCTGCTGTCTCATCCTCAGGGACTGATTCACCCCAATCTCCACAGCCTCAAGCTCGCAGCTTGGTTTCTCCACTTCAGATGATTGCCAGTCTACCTGATATTTCATCCCGTTTAAGATTCTTCTGGCTTCTCACAAACCTTCCACCAGAAAAATTTATTCTAGTAAGTGGACTAGGTTCTCTAGATGGGCCAAAGAACATAACATAGATCCCTTTTCCATGCCTATTCAGAAGATCCTACAATACCGGACTACCTTTTTTGCATGCAGGAGCTTCAGCATTGATAAATACAGTGCATTTCGCAGCTCTTGCAAATTTTCACAATGAAATTGACAATTCATCTGTCATGTCCAAGACCTTCATGAAAGAAGTATTGCATATTAAATATCCGGTCAAGACTCTTATAGAGACATGTGACTTTGCTTTGGTGCTTCAGTCATTAACAAGTTCTCCCTTTGAGCTTTCTAACTCCTGTGATATAAAATTTTTGTCTTGGAAAACTCTGCTTCTAGTAACCCTTACCTCGGCGAGAAGAGCATCTGAGTTGCAGGGCTTGAGTGTCAAGAGACCTTATTTGATTTTTCATAGGGAAAGTGTCCCTATGTACTGACTCCTCCTTTTTTTGCCCAAGGTCATTTCTGTTTTTTCCATTAATCAATCTATTGACCTGCCAATTTTCTTTCCTCACCATTCAAATAGAGGGGAATACCTTCTGCATACCCTCTGTTCATAGGCAACTTTGTTTCTACTTGGACAAAACTAAATCTTTCAGGAAAATGGATCAATTGTTTGTGGCCTTTGCAGGACCCAGATTGGGTAAGCCTGTTTCCAAAATGACTTTTGGCTCAGAAATGCCATTACTTTCATCTACCATCAGAACAAAGCGTCCTTACCTTCCAAAATAAAGGCTCACTCTACTAGATCGATGGCTACTTCAGTGGCTTTTCATTCCAGAGCCTCTATGGATGATATCTGCGCAACAGCCACTTGGGCAAGACCTCATACCTTTATCACTCATTACAAATTGGATCTGGCCTCCAGGGGATGCACATCCTTTGGTTCTATGGTGCTTAGGAATGTCCTTCCTTAGGGCCACCCAGGACTCGAGTAGCTGGAGACTCTGTCCTAACAGTAAGGAATGAATAAAGATTTACAACATCAGATAAAGAAGTCATGTCTTTCCATAACATTCCATCTGTGTTGTAGATCTTTATTCATTCATTACTTTCTGCCCTCCTTCTCCCTGCCTGGACTCCAAGTGGACTTTAGGATTTCTTTTTAGTTAAAGTATCTGCTCAGACAGAGCCTCCTATTATCACTATTATTACTTCTATACTATAATGACGGACAAACTTGATCTGAAGAGACTGAGAGGAGCATTGTGGGTAGGTCTTAACTGAAAGTTTCTGGCTGGAGCGAGCTTGACATCCGTGTCTGTTCCGAGGATGGAAACTGAAGTCCTAATACTAATGAATGAATAAAGATCTACAACACTGATGGAACGTTATGGTAAGACATAACTTCTTTTTTCTAAGCATTTCAATCAGAATCCAGCATTATCATTCTGCACACCCATCGTATCAGATCAATGTCCATAAACCCTAGATGAAGAACATTGCAGTTGTCCATTTCAGATAAAACCAAAGCCTAAACCATCTTCGCTAGCTCTGAAGATGGAATATGCTTGATCTGGGTTATATTTTTAAGATGGAAATCTGACGTTTTGATGGTGGCTGAGTCCTGGACCTTAACTATCAGACTTGTCAGCAAAAGCCATACCCATATCTTACGCATAGATAAGATACAAATTTCATCTGATTATCTCAGTATGTTACTAGGAGAGTGCAGTGAAAGATGTGACAGACAGATTTCAAGATGGCATCTGCTTTTTCAGTGTTGAGTTAGAGAACTCTGGCAGCCATTGCTGGTCTAAGCCCAGATAGGCCTCTAACTTAGCAAATTCAGTTATGAACTCCTAAGAGAAAAGTGAGTAAGGGCCATAATTGGCATATGATATATAGTCATTACCTCCTGTCAAAATGGTCTCCTTTAACAGCAATGTGTGTATGTATGTTTATAAATTAATATAAGTAAAAAGTGAAGTAGCCAAAATAGATCCCCATTGAATATCACTTCACATTTCATGGGAAGGATCCATATCAATGGACTCCTAAATCAACATCTGGGAGTAGTCCAATGCAAGAGGCATACCACTCCCACCCTCCCTGCTTAGCTTTTCTAGTAATTGAGCCAATAGTTAAACTCTCTTCTGGGTCATAGTCAGGGCTTCATCTCTGTACTCCACAGAGCCAGACAAATTTTGACAGTGTTGATAGGTAATGAAAAGCTTATTGGCCTTTGACATTAGGGGCCACATTGAGATATTTACAGAGGAATAACATTTACAACACCCGAGCATACTTAAGTTACTAAAGAATCCCAGTAGAGCTTTCTCATCTTAAAGGTGTGATGCCTGTGCCCTGGTCCAGCAATCAAGGAGCCTCAATCCTTACCACTAACACCAGTGAGGGGTGTCTCATATAGAAGGAAAGGATAGCAAATACACAGTAAAGTGCAGTTTCCCTGAAGAGCACAGTCAGTCTGGGGCTGGTTGCTCCCTTGCTCTCCAGGTCCCCAGTAAGACTCCCCACTGGCACAGCTATAGGGTCCAGATCTCAGCCTAGTGAGCAAGCTAAAACCTCCAGCACCCTGTCTGTCCAACCAGTGCTTTGTGTCCCTGCCCAAGTAGCTGACACTACACTTTGAAAAGAGGTTATACAACCACACACACTCTCCTGGGGAAGACTGGCACAGGTTCTTCAGTTGTGCCCCCTTTTCCCAGACTATATGGTAGTACCAGCTGCCACCACCCACTAATATTTATCAGCTACTCCGAGACCCTTAAAAGGGTATCCAATTATTGCTGTGCAATATTATTATCCAATTGGTAGTATAGCCCAGGGCTAAAGCTATTAGAGTGACTTTGTAAAATTTTTACCAAAGGCATGCAAGTACTCAAAAGAGCTTAAATTATCTCTACAAAATAGCCACAGTTGAAAGGGTTTAAAAATATTTAATAACAAATGGCCAAAACACAAGACAATACTTTTTACTACACAGTGCTAGTCAAGAGTTCAGAGATCACAGAGAAATTAACATACTTCAGTAGTACAGTTCTGACATCACAGAAATATACAAATCTTTCTAGCTGTTTCTAAGAGAAAACACAAGTCTAAGATAAATTTCTATATAGAGCAAGACAGTGCTAATGAGTTGGATGGTCAAGACAAAAATGCTTAATGCTCTCTCTTTTTAAAATCAGATTCCTGGTTCACATTACATCATTCTTCACATTTCCCTGGGTTTCACAGGCTACATTCTTTAGTAAGCTCACAACAGGTCAGAAAGCAAAGCCATAAAGGACATTTATGCATGCAAATTCTGGCCTTAAAACAATAGCAAGAATTCCTTTACTTATACAGACTGGAGCTGAGTTTTAACAGCAAAGGGTCACAACATGCTTTACTTGGTCAGTAGCGTGCACTGTTACATGTAATACTATTTTTACCATTTAAGACAACAAGCCTGTGGTTTACATTAATCTTTACAGATGACAGAATTATCTCCAAAATTCTATCTGGCTAGGCTGGCAGTCTTCACCCAATCTTCACAAAAGGGTTAACATTCCAGCCAAATAGCTCAATGTCTTCAGAGTACCCCTTCTCCAAAGAAAAGGAGAGAATCTCTCTCATCTGATTTTTTCGAGGTCTAAATTTGAATGGGATGGTCTAGATATTTTTGCCATTATTTTTTGATTCTGATGATCAGGAAACAGTTTCTTCTGGATCTCCTTGCAAAATGCCTTTTGGCAGTACTGTGCACTTTTTTTTTTGGGGGGGGGGGGAGCGGTCAAAGTAAGATTCCAAAGAGTTGCTAGACTCTAAATATTGCTACCTAGATGGCTTTGTATAGATGAATTCAAGATCATATTGATTCTCATCTTGATCAAGCACCTGTCCCTTGATAAGTACTATTCCCAGCTGCCTGCTCCCAAAAGGCCTAATAGGTCTGTAGATTTCAAAAGACCTATCAATAAATACCATTACAGAACCCAATAACTAATCCAGGGGTTGTTTTTTTTGTGAAAGCCACAATATGATCTGTACTAGTATCAGATGTGAGCATGCTTCAAAAGGACAAGGAAAATGGGTTTTGTAACACTTTTGAGAGGAAGTGTATGCTCTGTTAGTTTTAGGGCTGTTAATTTCCCCAGGGAGTAGGGTTTCTTAAATAAATTGAGAATATAGCCTCATATGCCCCAAATTAAATTTTAAGAGACAAAGCATGCATATTGTCCCGGGCTATTTTTTAAAGTGAATAATCATTCTCTTAAATATAGGTATGATGCTGTCTGTGCCTGCAGTAGTAGAGAGGCCAGTTTTGGAGTGTAGTTTGAAGGCACGATTCTCAAATTTTGCACTCTTTGCCAGGAAATGTAATGTGACACCTTTTAATTCTCAAAGATTGGCTTTTGTCTCTCTTTTGCTGGGTATTTAAGACCTGGAAGAAGGGCAAGCAGTGAAATGTTTCATCCGTCCATTGCTAAAAGAAGTATGGCTTTTGTCTCTCTTTTGCTGGGTATTTAAGACCTGGAAGAAGGGCAAGCAGTGACATGTTTCATCCGTCCATTGCTAAAAGAAGTAGGCGAATTATCCATTTAAGTAATGGATGGCCTTTTACAGAGCGCAAGACTGCAACAAGAAACTGGAGAGAAAAAAAACAGGCTTGAAGAAGCATTGGCAGAGAGATGCCATATGGTAGGGAATGGAAGCAAGTCCTTTTCCCTTCAGCATATGGTGCCAGTAATCAGATTGCATAGAGAAAGCTCCAGTGATACAGCAATCTGGCAACATTATGTTCTGGCATAAGTGGTTCTACTCAACCCTGCCATCAGGAAAGAGTTCACGTAGTAGGCCCATTAGGTTGTAGTCAACAAAGCCACTCCATGGTAGTAGGCCCCAAGAGGAGCAGATCCTTAATGTGGATGTGCTGGGCTGTAGCCTGGGGCACACCTGCTGCAGATGTAGGTTTTGAAGACCTGGAACAAAAACATGCATGTACAGGTTTAGGAGATGATGGTTATTCTTTTGGCCAGTTAGGCTTTCAAGTCCACCTAGATGCCCAAACCTTAAGGGTGGTCACATGCAATTCCATGTTGTAATAAACAAGTAGGGGCCATACTCTGCTAAGTAGCTAGGCAGACTGACAGTACTGGTACAGGAGCTGGCTAAATAGCTGTTTATACAACTTTAGTCATCTTGCTCTCAAAATAGAACACTGGCAGACAAGCTGAGCAGAATGACTAACTGGAGCTATGCTTCCAGCCTGTTTAACTCACTTGTTTGTTTTGTATATGGTAGACTTTTTCATATTAAAAGAAGTCTGAGTTGCAGAAATCTTCCTTATTTCCTTAAACAAAAAAGCATGGGAGATAATTATCCCATAGTATGAAGTCGTCAGGCCTTCCCATGTTTTCTTTAACAAGGTGATATCCAGTGGTGTCTAATCTTACTATTAGGCAAACTGTGGTTCAGTTGCTGGCTCTGACTGCCAAGCTAGCTCAAGTTTTGTTGCATCATTACTCAAGACAGTTGGAGTCTATTATAAACCCAAGGGGCAAGAGGTTGGCCATATGGTTCTTCTCAACTTGACTTGTTTGGGGATTGGCTGTTACAGGAGGTGCTCAGCTGTTTGCAGGAACAGATAACTCACTGATAAGAAATCTTGTTTGGTTTAACTGATGAATTCTCACTATGGTTGTCATCTGGAGGTATTTGTTCCACTGAGAATCACAAAACTCACATTACAATGTTTAGCAGAACTGCTTTTGATTTTTTTCTTTAAACTGTACAGAACATTTGCAAATCTGTACATCAGTATAGTTCCTGCTGAATCCAGAGCTGGCTGTGTTCTTTTTGAGAATGTTGTATTTCTAATGTTATATTGCATTGGGTCATCTTTACTATGTCTGAATGGGAAGCTGAAAAGTCAGCAAGCAAAGGAGAGTAGTAGTGCTAAAATTGAATTCATCTTCAACTCTTGGTGAGTGCCTTCTTGGGGTGAACCCTGTTATCACATAATCTTGCCAAGGCGATACTGATATGTAGACTGCATTTATATGGGTCCAAGATGATTGAACGAAAGTTCAATTGTCCGAAACCAAATTACTGAATCCACTTTAGTGAAAGTGCTTTTTGCCGAAGTCCCTAACAAATAGTAAAAAAAAAAACAAAGTGAACACAAAAAAAAACACAACTCATGTTTATGCAGGGGGGCAAACCCCCTGCACCCCCCCCATGTGGGGAGCTGTGCTCCCCACACTCCCTACTTTTATATTCTCACTCTATTCCCTTATCCCCACTGTACTACGAGCTCAGCAACAGCCATTCCCCTAACAATTTCCCTTACCTTTCAGCATACTTCTGTGAAAGTGCTTTTTTGGCAAAAAGCACTTTTGCGCAAGTATGCTTGGCCATTTCACTTTCAGAGAAATGGCCGTTCGGCAAACCATCTGGGACCAATTTATATAGTATATATCATTGACAGAAGTAGGTCAAAAACTAAAAAAAATAGCTGGGTGCACATGACCCAGGGTAAAAAAGTGCCCAATCCTGGAAGGTGCACTGGTGCTAAGACTGTGTAAAATCCTCCAAAAATATGTAAACATTCCTACAATGTGGCCATGCTAACCCCAGGGGGAGGATGCCCCCCCCCCCCTGTTGTAGAAGGAAGTAGCAGTCCACAAAAACTGATAGGCCAAAGAAGATTCATAAAGACGATAAAGTGGACTATTGAGGATAAGAAATTATTTATTACTATTATGCAAAAAGCCCAGCATTTCCAGACACAAGATATACAAAATGATCAAGAGAGAAATTAGAGGAAAGAAAAATACTTCTGCAAGAAAAACTGTTAGAAGATTCAAATTAAAATTTGTGTTCACTAATACAGCAAATTTGTGAGAAACTGTATAAGTCAAGAAACCTTGATCTGTTTGGAAAAAAGAAGCATCTAATGAAGTGCAAAAATATAAACAAAACTAAGAGATATTTGAAAATAGAAATGTGGACATGGGAAAGAGAGCGATGTGATATGGTGCAATATTTATGCAAAGGAGAAAGCCAAATTAATTAAAGAAGGCATCCCCAGAGATATTTGAAGAAAAATACAGGCAGAGGCATCTGGATATGGAAAATTCCATAATAAAAAGATTTCACAAAGATGGAATGTAGAAAAGAACATCAGTAAAGTAGAAGTTAAAAAAAAAAATTAGAAGTTGGAGTGCCTGCGAAGTGAAGGATTTGATGTAGAAGGTCTAACACAGGTTACATCACATCAGCATGGAGGGAGTCCCCAAAGCAAGGAGAAACAGCTGAAGAAGAAATATGGACATGGGAAAGAGAGATTTAATATGGTGTAATATTTATGGAAGGAGAATGTAAAACTAACCAATACAAAAAGAGCACCAAAGATGTTGGAAGAGAAATACAGACAAAGGAATCTGGACATGGAAAACTTTACAATACAAAAAAATAAGAAGACAGGAAAAGTCGATTTAGTAATGGAGAAGTTAAAGAAATAGAAACTAAGGTTATGGAGTACCTGCAAAGTGAAGAAAGTCTAATTCAGAAAGCACCACAAGAAGATAGAGGAATGGATATCGAAATTAAGGGGAAACCAGTGGAACAGGAAGCAATTGCTCAGGTGCCATATGAAGATCATTTGGAGCCTTCCACAGGAAACCAGTATAAACATTCATTTGAAGCTTGACAGCAAAGGAAGGAACAGAAAACTGTGGGAAAACTGCTGCAGTCAGTGCTGAGGAGTGATAGGCCAGTGAGTTCCCATATGATAGAGCAATGGATAGCACAGGATGAAATTGATGAGACTGTGTCACAGGAAGATGCAATAGAACTTTCTATAGAATGCCTGCAGGAATTGGAAAACAAGGGGTATTCCCTCAGTTGGGAAGAAAATGAACTAAGAAGAATTGCTTGATTTAATAGACATGGACAGATATATCAAGATCAATGAAAGAAATAGACTGCAGAAGATTAAGAACCCAAAAAGTCAGACGTCTGATGAAACAAATGAACACCGTAATTAGGACTGTTCATAGAGATCCATGTGATATAACAGAAGTAACCAGGATATGTCGCTGTGCATCTAAATTAATAACTGATAAAGTTCTACCACAAAAACACAGGGTAGTGAGAGAAAGGAAGGAGAAAAATAGAATACTGTCATGGAAATATCGACTAGAGAAAATTATAAAGCAGTTAAGACAAGAAGTGTCACTGTTACAAGACTATAGAAGAGGGACTAGATCAACAAAAATACTAAGAAAGAAAGATGTGATGAAAGCAATGCTCAATATTATAACAAACCAGGATCTATCATGCACTATCGCAAATAAACTAAAAATTTCAGCACAGGTGGGAAAACTTAGATGATATGAAGATAAATATAAAGGAAAAGTGGAAAATAAGCAATTTATTGATGACCCAAAAAGTTTTTATACAGAACTGGGAAATAAGGTAAAAGGAATTGAAAGACTGCCAAAAAAATAAATACTTCTCCAAAACGTATGTATGTATCTATGAAGATCCTGTGGAACATAAAGATGCTAAATGGATAGAATAAGTAAAAGACAGAATAAGAAGTTTAAAGGTACAGGATATATAATGGGATGAAGTAACATCTAGAGAGATTGAAACAAAGTTGAGAAAAGACTCTAATTGGAAACCCCCAGGCCCAGATGCAGTACCCAAGTTTTGGTTAAAAGTATTAACATCTTTGCTTGAAGATTTAGCCATGAGCAAGAACTATTTATATGTGCACCTAGAACACACACCAACCTGGCTAACAGGAAAAGCAATGCTCCTACCTGAGTGAATGAGTAAGAACTATTTATATGCGCACCCAGGACACACACCAACCTGGCTAACAGGAAAAGCAATGCTCCTACTTGAGTGAACCTGCAAGCTACCCTAAAAATTATAGACCAATAACTTGCCTTCCAACGATGTATGAACTATACATGGGAATTGATGCAGACAGAGTTTATAGTCATATAGAAGAAAACTCAATTATGCCTGTAGAACAAAAGGGCATTAAAATAAAGTCATAATAAGTATTCTCTTATATAAAATTTTTACTAGGAAATTTTTCAAATGGCTAACCATAGCTGAAATGTACCATGATCCTGTTTACAGAAATGCAACAAAATGTAATGAACGAGATGAGTATCTGTTAATTTAGCTGTATTTGTAAATGTCTCATATTATAAATGATATTGTGGGGTTTTTTTGTGTTTGTTGGAGCTTTTCTCCCCAGGCCTCCACTGAAAATGGACATGTATCCAGTTGGACTAGCTCGGTCAACAAATGTAAAATAAAAATAAATAAAATAAATATGGAACAAAGTATCATTTTTTAGTCATAGTGGAGAACTGTAAAAAAGGGAAGAATCTATAAGTATGGCATGGATTTACTACAAAAAAGCATTTGATAGTATCCCTTATCCATGGATAAAAGAGTGCTTAAAAATGTATAAGATACACCCCACACTGATCGACTACATTACAGTAACCCTGAAAAAGTGGCAGACCACTTTGCAATTAAGCCATGATAAGAGAAATTGTTATCCCAGGGATAAAAATTCAAAGGGGGGGGTATTCCAGGGTGGATCTCTGCCACATTTACTATTAAGCCTTGCTCTCTTAATCCATTAAGCTCTTTACTCAACAGCTTAGGCCATGGCTGCAATCTGGCTCCTAGAAAACAGTGTTAAGATTTCTCACCTTCTCTTTGTCGATGATTTAAAACTGTATAGCTCATTGGATGAGGAACTGAAAGCACAACTGCAAGGTGTCAAAACTTTTTCAGATGATTTAAGAATGGCATTTGGTCTTGATAAATGTGAAAAAGAAACCCCGCAATGCCAGGAAAACAGTTTGGGACAAGAATGTGATATAAAAGAACTTGAGCAAGAAGGAGTGTATAAGTATCTGGGAATTGATGAAGGATTAACAATAAAACATGAACAAATATGAATAAAACTTAGTAAGGAATACTTCAGAAGACTTAAATTAATCCTGAAAACAGCATTGACATCTAGGAACAAAGTACAAGCTATAAACCAATTTGCTCTTCCTGTCCTAACTTACAGTTTTTGAGTGATTGAATTCCCCAAATGTGTTGGGTAGATTAGATAGGAAAATAAGAAAAATGCTTCATGGTCACCAAATGATTTATAAAAATCAGTGCATACCAAGATTATATATTCCCCATTCTGAAGGAGGGATGAGTCTCCTTAAAGCTGATTATATGTACAGATCTGCAATTGTGGGACTCGCTCATCTGCTGACCTCAAGACTAAAGGAAATTAAAGTTTTGAAACATGGGAATAAATCTAAGATGACTTCTCTGCTTAATCTAGCAGAAGCTTATTGGCATCAAACAGGAATGAAAATCAAACCAGAAGTAGATAAAAATCAGACAGCAACTGAATGTGCAAAAAAACAAAAGAAAGAATGTAAGGTTATGAGTAAGTGCATAAGATCAGATGAGCAGGAAGAAATATGGAAAAAAGCATAAATATAGTTGGAAGTATAGAAAACTTCTGGAAGAACCTCATGTTGATCAGAAATGAACACAGGAATGGTTGGCAAATTCAAACCAAAGAGATGAAAGGTTAATGCTGGCAGCTCAAGCTAGTGGGCTGCATGCATGTTGGTTTATAAAGTCCATTGAACATGGGAGAAACAGACAAATGTAGGTTTTGTAAAACCAAATTGGAAACGGTTGCACACCTCATTGCTGGTTGCGACATACTAATTGCAGAAGGACTGTATACTGAAAGGCATAATAATGTGGCGAGATTTGCACTAGGGATTGTGCAAACATTACGGTATTGAAGTGGCCAAAAAGCACTGAAAACATGAGCCACAAAGCATCATAGAAAATGAAAAGTCTGCATCACGTGGGATCATCCATTACCAACAGTTCAAAAGCTAGATGCTAGAAAACTGGATATACTGGTCCAAGAAAAGACAAGGGTAGCATTGATCATTGAAAATGCCACACCCAGTGACTTGCATACAGACAGAGACACAAAGTCATAAAATATCAGGATCTGCAGACAGAAACGAGTGCAATGTGGAAGAAAGATACCCAGACTGTTCCAATAGTGATAGGAGCAATGAGTGTTATTTACAGTCATATACATGTAACTCCATATGAACTGCAGAAGGAGTCATTACTGAGCACAATGTGTATGCTGCGAAGAGCACTACTGGCTGACATCAAAGATTGAAACAATACTAATTTCATCTGGGTCTATATTGAATAACTGAAATGACAAAAGAGCAAATGTTCTTTTGTTTACATGTAAAACCTGAAACCACAAAACGGTAAAGTTACGGAACAGTGATTTTTTTTTCCCAGGGAAAACAAATCGCTGCTCCATAAAGAAAAAAAAATTAGAAAGACAAAATAAAGTGGAGGCCTTCGTCCCCCCCCTACTTAAATATACCAACTCCAAGATTGCACCACAGTGGAGGAAACAGCCAAGTCCAGAGAATGGCCCAGCGATGTTTTTTTTCCCCCCTGGGAAAAAAAATCGCTGTTCTGTAACTGCTGTTTTGTGGTTTTGAGTTTTCCATGTCGACAAGAATGTTTGCTCTTCCATCATTTTGGTTTTTAATATAGACCCTTTCATCTTTAATCATACTTTGAGTTAGGAATGGGGTCCATTCCCATCATGGTATAAACGAAAAAGACTTGGAGAAATTAAAAAAAGCATGAAATATGTATTCTAGAGAGCTTTCTGAGACTATTGTTCATGAGAAAGGTCACCAATAAGTGTGATTGTGGCTGATAGATGCTGTCAGTGGTCTGTCATCATATCCTGAATGTTTTTTTTTTTTTTGCCTTGCACCTCCATGTATAAAGTTTGAGTGCATGTTGTGTTCCCATTTTGAAAAAAAAAATATTCATACAGAGTACATAATTTTCACACATTTCTGGGCATGTGCACACCCACTATTAAGGAAAGGGGTTCTACCCCTGAATCTGGAGTTTAGGCATCTCTGATTATTTTATACATTATACATATACACACACACATATATATATATATATATATATATAGATAGAGAGAGAGACTCTAGGAAAACAAATGAAATGCACAAGAAATTGACTATTAAAGTTTCTATAGACAGAGACCTCTCTGATCCTGTCATTCTGACTTGACTAGGGCATTTGTTTAGGGGAAGCAATTCCTTATCAGTCCTTGACCCCAGCATCTGCTAAAGGTGTGTCCCTTTCTATCAATACCAATTCTCACAGCATTTTGATACTATATCATAGTTGGATGCTGGTCCTGATGTACCCCAGTGTGTCAGTAAGCTCTATGCATAGCTAGAAGCATTGACTCCATTGAACATTATTTTATTTGTATGTGATCCTTTTGCCCTGCAGAAGGGGTTGCCTTCTTTTTCAGTCATGATCTGGATCACATTGAACTTCCCCATTTGTACCATGTAGGCCTATCACCAGTGGCATTTCCCTGACAGCTCCTGACTTAGCCTACTCTAGTTTTGATTATATGTGGTTTGCAAAATCATTTGTGGTTACTTGGCAAAGAATCCATGCGGTAGCTCCATACTTTAGGGATTGTTTCCTTGTCTAACAGAAATGAGGAGTCTTAATTAAAGCTCTTTCCTGTTTGAATGTATTGCATGAAGAATACTTGACCTGTCCATCCCACTCCCGGGTCATTTGCTTAATCCTTTATTATCTGAGTTGCAAGTGCATGGTTTTTATTGCTTGGGGTAGTTGTTTTTTCAATATTTCTTTGCCTGCTGTACATAGAAGTGATCTGATTCTAGAAGTTGCAGTCCACTTTTAATATTCTGAGATTATAGACTCATAGAGAGACATTCACTGATTTCAGCAAGTCACTGTTTTTCTGGGGTGCAGGAAGAAAGAGTGTGTGTGGGGGGGCTTGGCTTCCTGCAAAAAAAATATTCTTTGTATTTTTACTATTCATTGTGATTACTGTTATATGGCTAGGCTTGCTCTTTTGAGTATGTGGGTATGCAAGATGTCAGTTTTGTACAGAATTTAATCTGGTGAATTGTTATGAGCAGTTTAGCTACAAGGACTGGTAGTAAGTATAGTTCTTTCACCACTCAGTTATGACACTGATGACTATGATTCCCTTTCTCCAGGTTTCCTGCACCTTGGAAGGTATATCCTTCAAGCACTAGTTGAATTTAATATGAGAGCATTTTAAAGGGGAATGAAATTGCTTTCTGGTTCACATAAAAGCTACTTAGGATGTGGTATCTCAGGCCTAATGCCATTGTTAGTGCTATACAAGCATTCAAGAACATGTTTGAAAGTCTCATTGGTTTTGACTTTCAACTTCCTATGCCTAGAAATGCTTACACTATTGGGGCAAAGAGAAATGCAAGTATCTAGTTTAGAATTCTGAAAAGCCAATGCCTCTGTATGCAGATAGCCAAAAAAGGCCCAGCTAACAATATCATACAAAATGGTAGAGAATCAATAAAATATTCTGAGATGATGTTCTTTGTGTTTCACTGTTGCAGTCATCACTTTTGGGTTATCTGCTTGCAGTAGCCCTCAGTTGGCCTGATTAACAAAGTCTTGGGTCCTGTGTCGGTGTCCCTTCTTCCATGACTTCAGGGGTATAAAACATGCAGCCGATGCCATTACATCAGTCTTTCTTGCTGTGAGGTGCCCAAAGCAGAAGCAGTTTGCAAGTGCCGGTCGGCCAACTCCTGAAATTTTCGTTTTCGAGTTTCAGAACCGAAGTCTTCAACTAAAGCTAAGTACCCCATTGGGGAAACTTTCTTGCTCATTACTGATGTCAGTAAAAGTTAAAAATTGCACTACTTATGGAAAGCAAATACCTCATAAAGAGTTTCATTCATACTGTATTCCTTGCCTAGGCCCTGACCACAAAGTACCATGCTATCGGTTTTGTGCTTTATATAATCAGCACACTATCTGTTGTCAGTATATTTTCGCCTCACAAAATTTCGTTTCTTGGTTTAATTATCCAGAAATGTTGCCAGTTAGCCATCCAACTACCGGGATTCTGAAAAAATACAAGGGTAAAGACAGAGACAGGCTGCCGAGGTCCAAAACTGCCGCCGACGCTTCTCCTAAGCCAGTCGCCAGTTTGCTGGTACTCAGTGAGGCGCTTTCGCAACCCCTGATACCTGCTACTTTTGATTTGCAGGCCTCTGCTGAGACCCATTCAGAGTCCAGTATGCCGCGAGATGCTACTATGTAATCTGCGGATGTCTCTACCTTGGATGGGTCTGGAGCCGCTGTGCAGGCACCGGCGTCTGAGGGTGTATTCAGGCCTATGGACTTGCATATTAAACCAATGTCTCCTTCTTCTTTTAGGTCTAAATCTCGAACCTTGCCTAAAAAACTGACACCCAGGCCACATGCTCAGGCCTCTATGCCTAAAAAACAAATGATAAGAATGGCTGAAGATCTTCTAACTCTAATTAGGGGAAGCCAGCCTCCCCCTTCTAAAAGACCTAGGACTGAAGTTTATGAATCTTCTGACCAGGATACTGATTTTTTGATTCTTCTGATGATCTGGATTTGCCCATATCTACTTATGAGGATTCTGATGCTGAGGACAC
The DNA here is from genome assembly GCF_019279795.1 of Protopterus annectens. Lineage (NCBI taxonomy): Eukaryota > Metazoa > Chordata > Ceratodontiformes > Protopteridae > Protopterus > Protopterus annectens. The sequence goes on from NC_056735.1 coordinate 1,457,281,581, forward strand.
TATTCCCTCTGCTTCCCCTCCAGAGGATTTTTCTTTTGGTGAAACCTTACATACTCTAAGCATTTCCACTGGGAAAGCCAGGATTTTTCTGATTTAAAAAAGAGGCTTAGGGATTTCTTACTTCTGCCTCAGCATAGGCCTTTAGCTATTCCTCCAGCACTAGACATTGTTGATGATGCTTTTTTGGAATCTAGTTTGGCCCCTGATTCCTTGCCTCCTGCTCCCAGAAAACCTGACAGATATTACAGGGTTCTTGATTCACACAAGTTCCTTTTTAAAAATCCAATTGCGGATCCAGAGATTATTTCACAGGGACCCAAGGGCATTAAGGTTTCTACTGCTAAAAATCCTACCCCTTCTGATAGAGACTCCAGGGCACTGGATAGATGGGGTAAGAAGGTTTACACTTCTGAAACCTTGGCCATTAGGGCTTTAAATAGCCAGTTTCATATGTTAAAGTATCAACAACATGTTATTGGATTGCTTAAACAGAAAATTATGTTGATTCATGATTGTGCGGAAAATAAAGAATTACAGGATTTAATGCATTCTGCTGAACAGGTTGGAAAACATATTTTGCAATGTGGATTTGATTCTTTAGAGGCCTCTTGCAGGGCTACTGTTACTGGTTCTGTGCTCAGAAGGCATGCTTGGCTTAAGGAGCAATCTTTACCTGATCATGTTAAAGCTAAATTGTTTGATGTTCCCTTAAATCAGGACTGCTTGTTTGGCAACAAGGCTAAGGAAGTTCTTAAAAAGATGGAAGCTAAAGCTAAATCTATGCAAACTGTTAAAGATTTCTTACAAATTCAGCCTCCTAGATAGTAGGCACTGGCCCTTTCCAGCCTCTTCAAGGTCTTCTCAAGCCAAACCCAGACATAGCAGAAACCCCAGGTTTCAGTCTCAGGGGATGCACAAGACTAAGCAGTGGGTGGTTTCTGTACCCAAATCAGGGAGTAGTAAGACTCCTCCTATGGAAAACAGTCTCAATGACTTGTTTCTAAAACTTCCAAGCACTTCCCAACTGAATGCTCCTTTAGGCGGAAAGATTGGTCTGCAGGCCAAAAACTGGGAACTCATTACCCAGGACAAATGGGTTTTAAATATAGTGTTCCAAGGATACAGATTTCACTTCCACACCTTACCAACACCAAGCAAGTGGCCAGATCTACCCCCAAATCAGTGGGCAGAGACCCAAAATCAAGTACTCTCTCTCTTAAGCATGGGAGCTATTCAGTTGGTACCAGAAGAGGAAAATGGACAAGGGTTCTATTCGAGACTTTGCCTGGTACCCAGAAAAGGCAATACATGGTGTCCTATCCTGGACCTTTCTACTCTAAATACCTTTCTGGTGATTTCAAAATTCAAGATGCTGACTCTTCACCAGCTGCTTCGTATGCTAGGCAACGATGCATGGTTGGCAACACTAGACTTAAAAGAAGCGTACCTGCACATCCCTATCTGGGAGTCTTGCAGAAAATACCTATGCTTCAAAGCGGGCTACATGCATTATCAGTTCTCTGCACTGAACTTTGGCTTATCTACTGTGCTCAGGGTATTCACAAAGTGCCTAGCTCCAGTCATTGCATTCTGCAGGCAAAGAAATATTCAAATATACCCATACCTGGATGATTGTCTAATTCAGGCAGAAAGCCAGGACATACTTTTGAATCATCTGACCTTTGTTCAAAGGGTACTGACTTGTCCAGGGTACACCATAAATGAAAAGAAATCACAACTTGTACCCTGTCAACAAATTATATTCCTGGGAGCAAGCTTGAATACAACTTCCCAGATGGCTTTCCTCATGCCAGAGAAACAAATTCATTTGACAACCTACTTCAAACAAGTGGCCACAAAAACCCAGTTGTCTGCAAGGCAAATTATGCAAGCCTTGGGGTTCATGGCCTCCTGCATTCTTCTAATTCCGTATGCAAGGCTGCACATGAGGAAACTGCAATGGTATCTCAAAAGCCTATGGTGTCAACATTCACAGGATCTAGAGGCAATGATTCCTATCATACCTTGCCTACGCCTAGAGTTCCATTGGTGGGCAGAGGCCTGCCACCAAAACAGGGGTTTACCATTCACACTACCCCCTGCCACCCAAACCTTAACAGACGCATCAGACTATGCATGGGGGGGGGGCACCTGGCAGGGAAGTGCATTCAGGGCAAATGGAATTCAAGTCAAATGCACCTGCATATCAATCAAAAAGAAATGTTAGCTGTACATAATGCTCTGACAGCCTTCAAGGACCACATTCTTTCAGGACAGTTAATGTAAAGATGGACAACACTACTGTTGTGTGGTACATAAACAAGCAGGGGGGTACACATTTTTAACCCCTTTGCAGACTAGCCATGGCATTGTGGAACACAGCCCTGAGCTATCAGGTACATTTACAAGCTCAATTCCTGCCAGGAAAACTACACACACTGGCAGACAAACTAAGCAGAAACCTCATGGACCCACATGAATGGAAACTGGAACCAACGATTTTCAACATGTTGACAAGCAAATGGGGGAGCCCAGATATAGACCTGTTTGCCTCCCACCCAAAACTATCAGTTGGACAAATTCTGCACAAGGACTCCCCGCAAACAAGCATGGAAAGTGGATGCTCTGTCCTTCAGCTTTATGCCTTTCCTCCTCTGCTCTCCAAAGCACTACTAGAGATCAAACAAGACAAACCAAGGATGATTTTGATTGCACCAGACTGGCCACGCCAACACTGGTACCCCTCTTGCGCAGTGTGTCACTGTGGGCCCCATGGCACCTGCCTCAGACTCCTACTCTATTGTCTCATCAGGAGAACCAAATTCTACAGCCTCAACTTCAAACACTGAATCTAGCAGCCTGGCTAATTATATAATTTCTCCTTTACCATCCCTCAGTAAACCAGTGATGGATATCATTTTAGAGGCAAGGAGGCCTAGTACCAGAAGGTCTTATGCTGAAAAATGGAAAAGATTCTGTGCCTGGAACCAATCTCAAGGGATGAGCACAACAGTGCCCAATTTACCTCAGATCTTACAATACTTAACTGAGATGTTTCATAAGGGCATTTCTCCTCCATCAAAATTCACGCCTCAGCCATCTCAGCTCATTATAACACAGAACCACCCCTCTTCTCTCATCCACTGCTTAAGCAGTTCCTCAGAGGGGCCAAAATCTATGACCACCCAGGAGAGCTCCAACTCTAGCCTGGGACCTCAACTTTGTATTGGAAAAGCTCACTCTTCCTCTTTTTGAGCCAGCTGCCACTGTGGACTTAAAATTCCTTTCTTGGAAAACAGCTTTCCTTTTAGCAATCACTTCAGCAAGAAGGGTATCGGAGTTACAGGCACTCATGGCAGTGGAGCCTTTCATCATGTTTCATGTGGACAGGGTGTCCCTCAGGACTAATCCCTCCTTCATGCCCAAGGTGGTATCCAGTGTGGCCCTTAATCAGTCCATACATTTGCCAACCTTCTTTCCTAATCCACAGAACAAGGGGAATGAATTCTGCACTCCTTAGACATGCACAGACAAATTACTACTTGGACAGAACTTAATCTCAAAGGAAATCGTATCAACTGCTGGTGGCATTTGCTGCAGGGGCAGAGGGGAAGGCTATTTCAAAGCAAACCATTTCCAAATGAATAGGCCATTGCATTCTTTTTTGCTACAAACACCATGGAAAACCTATCCCACAGGGGATCAGACCCCACTCTACCAGGGCTGCATGTACCTCTACAGCCTTTCTCAGAGGCGTCCCTACCAGGGACATCCTAGGAGCTGCTACTTGGAGTTCTGTACATACTTTCACCAAGCATTACCATCTGCCAATTTTCTCTAAATCCAGAGCTGGCTTTGCCACTGCAGTGTTGCAGGGCCTTTTAGCTGGTCCTAATTTTATTTAAATTCCTCCTCCCATCCTTAGCTTTGGGAATCTACCCAAAAGTGATGACAGTGAAACACGAAGAACATAGTACAGTTGTGTACACTTACCATAAATGTAGATGTTCGAGTGTATTCACTGTTGCAGTCCTGGTTACCCTCCTTCCAGCCCCCTACTTTTTCTTTTTTGGACATACCTTTACTTTCTTTACTATCTTCAAAAGCTTTTTGGTGTATTTGCTTTTTTTTTGGAGGTATAACCTTGTATATTTATAGATTTAATTGCTTCCCATTAAGGAGGCACCTGACATCTGGGGCAAGAAAAACTGATATGGCGTCAGCTGCATGTTTCATACCCCTGACGACTTGACGTCCTGGAAGAAGGGACAGTAACTGACGCAGGACCTAAGACTTTGTTAATCAGGCCGACTGAGGGCTACTGCAAGCAGATAACCCAAAAGGGATGACTGCAACAGTGAATATACTCGAACATCTACATTTATGGCAAGTGTACACAACTGTACTTTATCTACTCTGGGCATTATGGAAGTTAACTGACTAATGCATATGCATCAGCCACAGGTAAAACAGTGGAAGGCATTTCTGAGGAAGTACCTGATGCAGCTTTAAAATGGCCTTTTGAAGTTATTGCAAGCATACTATTAAATACAGCTGTGATAGTTATTGACGCCCATGCTAGATTAACATAAGAGCTAGTTAGATGGCACTCATGTCTAAGGATACAATCTCTGCTTAAGAATGTAAAGAGAGAGTTATTGAGCGGTCTGTTTAAATATATTTATATACATACATACATTAATTTTATGGTCCTAGAAGTGACAAGGAAAAATAAAATAAAAAACAACTAACAAAATAATTCATTTCTTTCACCTCTAAATTCCTAAATGAAATGTAAACATTTCCATCAAGCAATGGACATTGATCATATCAAGCAATTTATGTAGAAAAATGCATTTGAAAAGGACTGAAGGTGAAGCAGTAGGAGATGATATAGGTAATACATAATGGGTAGTAGCAATGGTCCTCTGCCCATTCAGGAGGTCACCTTTTAATTCTGACTACATTCTTTCACCCTCATCAGTGAAAAGGTAGATCTTCCCCTTTACAATTGCTAGTGTTTAGCATAGAATGTTGGGTGAAGGAGCCCAGATGTTCAGGTTACAAGAGGGATAGCCATTATTGGAGAAGGTAGTACTCCACAAAAGTGAGCCATATAAATGATAGAGCATACTACTGAGGATAAGAAATAAATTATGTATTATTACTGTTCTGCAGGAAGCCCAGAATTTCAAGATAGAAGATATTCAAAATTATTAAGAAAGAAATTAGATAAAAGAAAAAATAATACTTGGAAAAGAAAAAAAACATCAAATGCAAATTTGTGTTCATTAATACAGCAGATTCATAAAAAACATTATATGGATCAGGAAACTGTGGCCTGTTTGGAAAAAAGATTTGGTAGGAAATGCAAAAATGTAAAGAACAAAACCTAGAGATTTCGAAAGATATATATAAAAAAAGAAATGTATATGTGGAAGAAAGAAACATCTGAGATGGTGCTTTACTCATGACAGCCATATTAATCAATACAAAAAAAAAAAAACTCCAAAGGTATTTGAAGAGAAATACAAGCAAAAGCACCCAGATGTGGAAAATTTCACAATACAAAACAAAGAGAGAATGTGAAAGGAAGATTAGTAAAGTAGAAGTTAAACAAATAAATAGAAGCTGAACTTATGGAATACATGTAAAGGAAGGGTTTAGTGTAGAAAGTCTAACACAGGTTATAACACAGCATGATGGAACAGTGAGTCCCCAAAGTAAGGAGAAATGGGTAGAAAAGAAGACATCTGAAGAAGCAATATGAATAATGGAAAACAGAGATCTGATATGGTGCAATATTTATGCAAAGGAGAAAGCAAAACTAATCCGTGCAAAAAAGCAGCAGCATAGGTAAGTTGAAGAGAAATACAGGCAAAGGCACCTAGATATGGAAACATTTTGCAATACAAACATTAAAAAGGGGGAGTAGAAAAGAGGAATAGTAATAGAGAAGTTAAAGAACTAGAAAGTGAAGTTATGAATTACCTGTGAAATGAAGGATTTAGTGTAGAAAATCCATCTCTGATAACATCACTGCATCCTTGATCAATGCTTCCCCAGATTAAGTTGAAACAGCTGGAAAAGGAAGCAACTGATCAATTGCCACATGAGAATACTCTGGAACCTTCAGTAGAAGCCATTACAAAACTTCAGTTGGAGTTGCACATCAAGGAAAGAGCAGGAAATAGTGGCAACTCGAATGCAGTCAGCCTTGTGAAGTGATAGGCAAGTGAGTTCCCTTATGAAAGAGCAATGGGTGAAGCAGGATGCAGCAGAAGAGAAGAAGTGAGTTCCCATATGAAAGAGCAATGAGTGAAGCAGGCTGCAGCAGAAGAGAAGATGGCACAGGAAGATGTTCTGGAACTTTATTCCCAGTTTCCTGCAGACATTCTACATAAAGAATATGCCCTCAGTTTAAGAAAAAGATCTAGGGGAAGAGTTGCTTGATTTAATAGAGATGGATAGACATTTTAAGATCAATTAAAGAAATGGATTACAAAAAGTAAAACCCCAAATGTTAGAAATCTGATAAATGAATACAGTAATCAAGACCATTGACAGACATTCATGTGATATAACAGAAGTAAAGAGGATATATTACTGTGTAGCTAAAATAATAAAGTCTTACCATAAAAATGCAAGGCAATAAGGGAAAAGAAAGGAAGAAATCAAATGATATGATGGAAGTACTGAATAGAGAAAACTGTAAAGCAATTAAGACAAGAAGTGTCACTGTCAGAAGAGTATAGTGGGAACAGATCAACAACAATACTTAGACAGGTAGATGTTATTGTGAAGAAAGGAGATACTACCAGCCCAGCTAGCTGGAATTTTGTAAACAATTATATGTCATTGGTGAATATCAAAATGATTTTTATAAGATACTTGTATTAGAACTGTATGTTGTGTATATCAAACTGGTTTGTACAGATGTGTGTTGAAAAGGGATTTTATAAACTGTGTTTGAGATGCGTCCGCAGTGTGCCCTACTGGAAGAGAGCAAAAATGTACCAATGTACGTACACTATTGTAACTGTCTAAACGTATATATTTTAACAGTGGAAACTGGAATACAGGAGGTTAACTTCAGTCCAGCAAATTTTAGGAAAATAGCTGAAATTAAATTACTTTATAGGCTATGCAATAAAATGTAATATCTTTCAGTTTTCATTGAAGCTAGACACACTGAGTATGTGCTGGGAAGCTTTCTGTATTGTCTTTAGGGTGAATTAATTACTAGTCTTGAAAGCATGAAGAAATGCATTTGTTTTATGACTTTCAGCATCTGCCAAAGATCTGAGGTCTATGTATTTTCACAGGTAGATGCTAAATACTGCCAGCTTCCAGCAGTGAGGGTTTCGCCTGGGAACTAGTGTCAGATGACAAGAGGTGATGTCATTCTGCAAGCTATCCCAGCAGTAATATTTGAGATATTAATTTGAGAAGTCTTGTTGTGAGACAGGGCATTCTGTCTTGGACCTGACAACAACCAGAAAATCCATTCATCACATCTGCCTTGCTCTTATTAGTTTGTTCTTAGATTATATAAATTCTATTAGATTCAGTCAGGAATATAGTGAAGCTTTAGATATTTTTCTTTATTTATTTGAGGCTGTCCCACAATGCTGTTTTAAATATTTCTTGTGGTTTTGAACTCTGATGTCACTGTGAATATCTATTTAGTATTGTCTTGTTCTTTTATTATTAAATGTTTAAACCTTTCATCATGGCTGATCTGTGTAGAGATATTTAAGTTTTGAGAGTACTTGCATATTTATTTGGTGACACTGTGTGGGCCATAGCCTTGCTCTTGGTCAAACAACCATTTGTGTTAATATTAATATTACACAGTAAGATTAGATACCGTTTGTTAAAGGGGTTAAGGTAGCTGATAAGAAGTGACTGCTGGCAGTAATAACTATCTGCACCTTACTAGATATAGTTCTCAATAATAATGTATTTATGTTTCAAGAAACACTATATATGCAAAGATGGGGTGTCGCTATGGACACCCCATGTGCCAATTCTTATGCAAATTTAGTGATGCATCTGTGGGAAAAGACGTATCTTTTTGATACTGCGTTCTTTCAGCATGTTTTATTATATCGTTTTGTTGATGATATACTTATTATTTGGGATGGAGATATGGTTTTGTTAAAAGAATTTATTTCTTATTTAGAAACAACTACAAACTTTTTTAAGTTTACGATGGAAGCTTCTTTATCCAGGATACATTTCCTAGATGTTACTATTTCTAAGGACCTAATGGGTTTAATCTCCACTTCTCTTTATAGGAAAGCATGCTGGAAGAACGCATTGTTACATTTTGACAGTATGCATCCACGTTTTGTGTTTCTGAATATTATTAAGAGTCAATATTTGTAGGGACAGTACTGATAGATCTATACAACTTCAACACATGGAGGGGTTATTTCAAGAGAGAGGCTATACTAGTAGCCTGATAAAAGATATGAGAGAGTTGGTTCAAAACACAATGGGTGTTAATACAGGCAGCCATAATATTGCACACAATAGATATCACAAGATTAAAAATTCAGATAGAACTATTTCTAATCAAACTAAATTGGCCATCACTATTAGATATACTAATGACAATAAGAAGATTACAGAAATTATAAAGAAAAATTGGAATGTTCTGTTGATAGATTAACATATATCTGAATTAGTAGGGGCCATACCAAGATTTAGATACAGGAATACCAAGAATTTAAAAAGGATACTCTGTACTGAGAGAAACATTGCTCGTTTGAATATAAGTGGGCAAATGTTAAATAATGGTACTTATCCATGTAGTAAGTGTAACATGTGCAGATATATTGTTAAAGAACAACAGTTTATATACCCTTTCTTTGATTATGTTTTCACACCTAGATTATATGCTTCTTGTGACAGTACGAACATAATATATTTAGCTACATGTACAGAATGTGCAGCATTCTATGTAGGTATGACATCCAGAAAACTCAAATATACATATCTATGACATTAGGAAATCAAATGTCTCTAATGCATTAGCTAAGCACATTGTTACACATTTAGATCATGCTTTCAAATTCAGAGTTTTACAAATAGTCAGGGCTAATAAACTGGGGGGGGGGATAAGTTAAATCACCTCAAAACAGTTGAATTATGTTGGATTTTAAGGATGAAAGCTCATGTCAAACCTTGATTAAATCAATATGTTAGCATTAGGTCTGTTTTAGCTGCACGTAGGTAAAAAGTTGTCCTACTGATATAATTTGATTCATTATATTAATGTTATTATTATTAACATTATTAATATTAAATTATTATTAGTAGTATTTAAATTAATTGTATTATAAGTTTCAAGGCTTTGCATTATTAGTAGTAGTTCTAATTATTTTAGACAAGTTTTGTTTTTTGTTTTGTTTTATGTCGTATACTCTACAGAGTGATGTTATAAAATTTAAAGATGTCTAATGTCTAGTATAAAATGTGGCTTTTTAAGAGGCAGTTTTAGAATGTAGTTTAAAGACGAAGTTTTAAAGATGAGCTTCAGTAGAGCAATTTTATGATTCTATTGAATTCAGTGGCTTTCATCTGATTGAATTGACTAATTAGTTCTATTAACTTGTTAATTCATTAACTTGTTTGAGTTAGATATATATATGGTTTTGAAATGCATTGATGTTAAAACCTGAAGAAGTGTGTCTTATTACATGTGAAAGCGCTTGTTTTATACATTAAACTTGGTTTATGATTCAACTGTTCGTGGTGGTCCTGTCCTGTTATTTTATAATCATCACCCTGGTTTTACTGGAAGTGGATCTTTGGTTGATAGCAGCTCTTTTTGTTTCGACATCTGCCAAAGATCTGAGGACTATGTATTTTCACAGGTATATGCTAAATATTGCCAGCTTCCAGCAGTGAGGGTTTCACCTGGGAACTAGAGTCAGATGACAAGAGGTGATTTCATTCTGCAAGCTATCCCAGCAGTAATATTTGATATATTAATTTGAGAAGTCTTGCTGTGAGACAGGGCATTCTGTCTTGGACCTGAGAACAACTAGAAAATCCATTCATCACATCTGTCTTGCTCTTATTAGTTTGTTCTTAGATTATATCAATTCTATTAGATTCAGTCAGGAATATAGTGAAGCTTTAGATATTTTTCTTTATTTATTTGAGGCTGTCCCACAATGCTGTTTTAAATATTTCTTGTGGTTTTGAACTCTGATGTCATTGTGAATATCTATTTAGTATTGTCTTGTTCTTTTATTATTAAATGTTTAAACCTTTAATCATGGCTAATCTGTGTAGAGATATTTAAGTTTTGAGAGTACTTGCATATTTATTTGGTGACACTGTGTGGGCCACTCCTAATAGCCTTGCTCTTGGTCAAACAACCATTTGTGTTAATATTAATATTACACAGTAAGATTAGATACCGTTTGTTAAAGGGCTTAAGGTAGCTGATAAGAAGTGACTGCTGGCAGTAATAACTACCTTATAGTCTGGACAGAAGGGGGCATAGCTAGCAAACCTGTGATCTGTACTAGGCTTTCCCAGGTGTGTGTGTATGTGTGTCAGCTACTTGGGTAGGGACACAAAGCACTGGTTGGACAGAGAGGGTGCTGGGGCTCTTAATTTGGTCACTCAGCTTAGATTTCAACTCTGTAGCTGTGCCAGTGGGGAGTCTTATTGGGGATCTTGAGAAAGAGGAAGAAGCCAGCCCTGGGCTGACTGTGGTCTCTCTCTGCTCTTAAGGGAACTGCACTTGATGCAGAGATCTACATCTGGAAATACTGTGTGTGTACTTGTCATCCTCCCAGTGTACGTCCCCCACTGGTGCCAGTGGTGAGGATTGAGGCTCCTTGATTACTGGTCCTGTGGTGGGATGTCACATATTGGTTGGCAGTGGTGAGGTATCCACATCACATTATTGGTGGCAGTGGTGGGATATCCACATCACATATTAGGATTCAGTGGCATGGATACTGAATGCCTGTAAACAGTGGTCACTAAAGAAGCTGTTTGTACTCTCAAGCAGCCACACAGTAAACATTTAGTTTCATATCACAGTAGTTGTATTTATTTGTTGTTAGCTTAGGGAGAGCATGTGAGTACCTTTTCCACAATTTACAGAGGGTGATAATTTTGATAGTTGTATTCATATGTTTGAAAGTGTATGTAAACAGCATAATTTTGATCAAGGGCTCTGGGTACAGTTCCTGCCCCCCCTACTCCACGGTAAAGCTGTAACTAAATTGTCTGATACTGATTGCTTAAATTATAATACCGTTTAAAATTGTTTATTAGAGTGGTTTAAGTTAACACCTGAAGCTTATAGAAAAAAAGTTTCATGAGCATAGATGCAATTTAGATGAAAGTGTGTGTGAATATATTGCTGAGTTAAGCACTTACCATAGGTGGGTGAGTAGGTCTCAGGTCACCACCTTTGAAGGCTGGCAGACCTTTTGGTGAGGGGAACAAGCCCTTAGCGCATTGCTTAAGGACATGAGAATGTAGTTAGAAGATAGGAAATACAATACCGCAGATGAGTTATGGAAAAAAAATGAGACCTGTACCTAGCAAGCAGGGGATCACTGCACAGGAAATGGTTACCCAGTGCTGCACATGGGTCTAGGGGAACCCATGGTGGGCAGCTTAAATCACCCCAACAGAGTCTGCAAGTAACAGGAGAATCCACTAGTTAAGGTACACAGCCAGGATCAAGGGTTAAATGTTTTAAATGTAACCAGTGGGGCCATGTAGAATATAGATGTCCATGGAGGCAAGGTGGGAGAGCCAGTAAGTGAGAATGACAGAATATTAATGGTAACTTGTCTGGAGACAACAAGGGTACCAAACTGCCACAAGAGGTTATATCCTATCTTAGTAGATGGGAAACAAGCCATTGCTAAGAGAGAGAGACAGCCTCTGACCTAACCATAATAAAGCCTGCAATAGTTAGAGAGTAGCACTACTTACTTGGGCAGTCTACTCCAGTCAGAGCTTTTGGAGGAACCCCATTCCAAATACCTTTGGCTAGAGTTTACCTTGACTGGGAGGGTGGAAAAGGAAGCAAGGTGATAGGTGTGTTTGAGGATATCCCTGCAGATGTCCTGACAGGGAATGATTTTGATAATGCAGTACCTTGTGTTGCATGCAATTACATGCAGTCAGGCTTGGTGACAAGTATGTAGGTGTGGTAGCCTGGGGGGACCCAGACAGAACACACACTTGAAGCCTGGACTGGTGAGATGGTTACTTCAGGGATAGAGCTACCCTGTAGCAGTAAGACTGAAGGTGAGCCACAGCTGCTGGTGGGTACTGATGTTCCCTTGGGCAGATTGACTGCAAGGGCAGAGGTGAGTAGTAGTACCCAGGCTGACAGTGAGGCACCACTGTCAGAGGATACCAGAGTTCCTGTGGAAGGGGAGCTGGAAAGGGTTACAAAGAGAGAGCTGAGACAGAGCTAGCTCTCTTACCCTACATTACAAGGCTTGAGGAAGGACAGGGAGGCATCTGATTCTCAATGAAAAGGGGAATTTGTATACTGGGACAAAGGATTACTGTATAGAGAGTGGACCCCTGAGGGTGGGTTAGAAGGTGACAGAATACAGCAGTTTGTAATGCCCAGAGCCTACCATCTGGCACTTCTAGCCATAGCCTGTGGCATTCCCTTTACAGGTCGTATGGGTGTAAAGCATACAAAGAAACATATTATGCAGAGCTTTTCTTGGCCTGGGATGTCCAGGAATGTAACAGGGTACTGCAGGACATATGAGCAGTGCCAAAAGGTAGACAAAGAAGGTGAAAGCTCATTTGATGCCTTTGCCTGTGATTAAGAGTCATGTCAGAGGGCAGCTATGGATGTTGTGGAGCCTCTGAGTACCCCAAGTTTCACAGGGAAGGAGTATGTCCTAGTGGTAGTAGATTATGCTGCCAGATACCCTGAGGTAGTGGCTCTGTCCTCCATCGAGGCAGAAAAGTTGGCAAATGCTTTGTTAGAGATTTTCAGCAGGGTAGGGCTCCCAAAAGAAATACAGACTGACAGAGGTGCTAATTTCATGTCAGCCCAGCTGGCTTGTCTGTAGAAGCACTGTGCAGTAATTAGTAAGTTCTTAGATTGAGTCAGGAATATAGTAAAGCTTAGTTTAGATATTTTTCTTTATTTATTTGAGACCGTCCTGCAATGTTGTTTTAAATATTTCCTGTGGTTTTGACCTCTGATGTCACTGTGAATATATATTTAGTATTGTTTTGCTCTCTTATTTTTAAATATATTTATACCTTTCATTGTGGCTGATTTGTGTAGAAATATTCATGTTTTGAGAGTGTTTGCATATTTATTTGGTGACACTGTGTGGGCTACACCTAATAGTCTTGCTCTTCATCAAACTACCATTTGTGTTAAAGTTAATATCACACAGTAAGATTGGAACCCTTTGTTAAAGGCCTTAAAGTAGCTGATAAGGAGTGACTGCCGGCAGTAATAACTATAGTCTGGGCAGAAGGGGGCATAGCTAGTAAACCTGTGCCAGCCTTTCCCAGGTGTGTGTAAATCAAACCTCAAAGTGTGTGAGCATCAGCTGCTTGTCAGGGACATGAAGCAATGGTTGGACAGAGGGTACTGGGGGTCTTGGCTTTTATCACTCAGCTGAGATCTCAACTCTATAGCTGTACTGGTGGGAGTCTAACTGGGGATCTGGAGAAAGAGGGAGAAACCAACCCTGGACTAACTGTGGTCTCTTTGTGCTCTTAAGGCAAATTGCACTTGATGCAGAGAGCTGCATCTGGAAATACTGTGTGTACTTGTCATCCTCCCAGTGTACGACCCCCACTGCTCCTAATGGTGAGGACTGAGGCTCCTTGATTACTGGTCCAGTGGTGGGACATCACAGTTATTAAAAGCATCACAAAGGATTAGAACAGCCTAGCATCTGTTTTACCCTATTGCATATAATAAACTAAAGGTATCAGCACAGGCAGAAGAACTTAGAATATATGCAGATAAATACAAGGAAGAGCACAACATAAGCAATTCATTAATGACACAAAAACTTTGAGAGAGAATTTGTAAACAATGCAAAAAGGAATAGAAACACCACAGAAAAAGAAATAGACCCAATTTTGGAGGTATATCTATTTGATTTTATGTTCTCTGTGGAACATAACAAAGATGTTGAATGGATAGAAATAAAAGAAACAGAAGTTCACATTCTCAGGATATGAAATGGCATGAAGTAACAGCCAGGGAAATTGAAAGAAAATTAAGAAAAGCTCCTAACTGGAGAACCCAGGTCCAGATGCAGTACCTAACGGGTTCCTATTACATGACCGAAAGATTGTACTTGTATGTTCAAAGTTTTATTATTTCAAACAATAAAAAAATAAAAAAAAACAATGGACAGAAAGTAACTTGTCGTAAGCAGGGGGGAAAGCCCCCCCTGCACCCCCCACTCTTTAAATATACCACCTCCGAGATCGCACTACAGTGCAGCAAAGGGTTCCCTTTACTGCACTGTAGTACAATCTCAGAGTTGGTATATTTAAAGAGCAGGGTTGGGGGGTGCAGGGGGGCTTGCCCCCTACTTACATCAGTTATTGAGCTGTTTTTGTTTTTTTTTTTTTTTAATTCGAATTGCTGAAATTTGTGTTCAATGTTTTCAGGTTCGAAGTTTCAGCAATTTAGTAACGCAATAGGAACCAGTACCTAACTTCTGGCTAAAAGTATTGACATCTTTACATGAAGATTTAGCCCTGAACTACTTATATATGCACCCTGAACAGACACCATTTTTGTTAGCAACAGAAAAAAACGATAGTCTACCCTAAGAATGAACTTGCAAGCTATCCTAAAAACTAAAGACCAACTACTTGCCTTTGAATGCTGTATAAACTATATATATGGGAATTGATGCTGATAAAGTTTGTAGTCATTTGGAAGAAAACTAAATCATGGGAATAGAACAAAAGGGCGGGTGCTCCGGTTTCCTCCCACATCCCAAAGACATGCTGTAGGTGGATTGGACACTCTAAATTGACCCTAGGTGTGTGTGTGTGTGTGTGTGCCTTCTGTGGAAGGTTGGGTGCTGGGCTGGCAACTCGACACCGTAAAACTCCACTGCCAATCATGAGCGGACAGGTGATCCGCTGTGGCGACCCTTAACCGGGAAAAGCCGAAAGAAGAAAAAAAAGAAGATGGGACAAAGGATAATTTGTTGCTAAAGTCATAATGTAGAATTGTAAAAAGGGAAAAATCTTAAGTATGGCATGGATAGGTAAGCATTTGACAGCATCCCATATTCATGGCTAAAGGAGTGCTTCCACATGTATAAGATACATTATACAGCAATTCCATTACAGTGACCACAAAAATGTGGCAAACCACTTTGTGGCTAAGCCATGATAAAGAACACATTATCATCTCAGGGATAAAAATTTATCTGGGGATACTCCGGGGTGACTCTTTTTCACTGCTTTTCTTTTGTCATGCCCTTAACACATTAAGGTGGCTACTTAACAGATTACATTGTGGTTATAATTTGGCTCACAGTCATCAACAAAGTGTAAATACTTCTCATCGTGGATGTTTTAAAACTATATATCTGATCAGATGAGGAGCTGGAAGCACACCTGGAAGTGGTGAAAAGTTTCAAGGATGATATAAGACTGTCTTTTGGTCTTGATAAATGTGCAAAATCAACACTTAAAGCAGGAAAGCTACATCACCAAGAAAATATTATACTAGGACAGGAATGTGATACAAACAAATTTGAACAGGAGGGAGTTATAAATATTTCAGAACTGATAAAGGATCAACAATAAAACATGAACAAATGTGAACAAAATTCAGTAAGGCATATTTTAAAAGACTAAAATTATTACTGATAATATTACTGGCATCTAGAAACAAAGTCCAAGCTATAAAACAATTTGCATACATATCTGCTGACCTCACCAAATCTAGACATAGTCAAAGTTTTGAAACATGTTGTTTGTCTTTTAGGCTTAGAGGTCACCATAGTGGAACAGAGACCAAATCTAACTGACTTCCTTGCTTAGTTTAGTAGAAGAAAGTCAGTGCCAAGCAGGCATGGAAACCAAACCAAAAGTAGACAAAAACCAGGCAGCAACTGAATGTGCCAAAAACCAAAAGAAAGAATGTTAAGGAGAAGGATCAGATGAGAAAGCAGGAAATGTAGAAAAGGCATATAGCTGCAAGTACAGAAAACTCCTGAAACAAATGCCTATTGATCAGGATCTGATGCAGGAATGGTTAAGGAAAGGTGAATTTAAAATAAAAAGAGAAAAGTTTTATATTAGTGGCGTAGGGCAGTGGACTATGCACACATTGGTTTACAAAGTCCATTGAACATGTGAAAGAAACAGACAAATGCAGATTCTGTAAAACTGAAATGGAAACAGTTGCACATCTTGTTGCTGGGTGTAAAACACTAATGGCAGAGACCCTGTATACTAAACATTACAATATTGAAGTAGCTGAGTGCATGAGCCAAAAGCATTATAGAGTGTGATGAAGTTTACATCATATGTGATTTCTCATTACAAACAGTTCAAAAAATAGAGAAAACCAGATATAGGTGTCCATGAAAAGAAGACAAAAGTAGCATTGGTCATTGAAATTGCTACACTCGGTGATTACAGTATCTTACGTACAGAGGGACACAAAGTCATAAAATACCAGGATTTGCAGGCAGAACTGAGGGCAATGTGAAAGAAGGATACCCAGACAGTTCCAGTAGTACTAGGAGCAATGGATCTCATAAAAAAGAATTTACAGCCTTATTTAAATATGCTACTGATACATGTAACATGTATGAATTGTAGAGGGAGTCAATTCTGGGAACATTGCAGGTGCTGTGAAGATTACTTTTAGCTAACATCAAAGATTAAAATAATACTAATTTCATGAACTTTAATTATACTTTGATTTAGGAGTGGTCCATTCCCATCATGGTATTAGAAACCCAAAAGACTTGGAGATATTAAACCCAGAGTGAAAAGGAACATTTTCCCTTTTCAAAACATAATGGCTAGAGCTCACTCTGGAGTGCTGGGTGAAGGATCCCAGATATTTTCTCCCTTCCTTAGAACGCCATATATTCCTTTATACCAAGACTATCAAGCAGAACTATTCAGAAAAGATTTACCAACTTCAGCAGACATAGAAAAAGTCCCTCTTTTTGAAACTGGGTTGGTCTCCAGAGACTGGCTTAATTCTGTGGAAGGGAGGTACATAAAACTCAGTCTTGCAGCTTTCAGATTAAGCAAATTCCTTGTCATATAATTATAGCCTTTATGGTCACTCTGGACATAAAAATGCTTGATGTATGTCCCTAACTACCCAGGGATGTGATAAAATGTATTTAATTCCTACTGGATTCATAAAGATTGTTCATTTCCTCACTCTTTGGGCTCTTCACTGATCTCAAGGTATTTAGTGTTTGTTTAGACCAAGACTTTGCACCATCTCAGAATAAAGAAGGAATGTATTTACCCATATTTGAAAGAATTCCTGATCTAAATTCCCACTGCAGCTGAAATATCCCATGCACTGTACCATGCAGGGCTTCATCAGAGTGGCACTCTCCCTTACCATAGCAATGTCTTTCAGCTTCTCCCATTAGGGGTCATCACAACGGATCATCGGTGTACAGATTGGTTGGCAGTGGAGTTTTTATGGTGTCGAGTTGCCAGCTGGTGCCCAACCTTCACAGAAAGCACACACACTCACACCTACCTGCTTGTCTTTAAAACTCACTTGACTGCAGGAAGAGCATGCAGTCTCTGCACAGAAAGTGCTCCAGCCAAAAATCAAACTGCCGGAGGACCTCCTGCTGTGAGGTAACAACACTAACTGGTGCACCACCTTGGCTGACGGCAGTCTCTCTTACTCTGCAGAAATATATTTTTTCCCTTTCAAAGCAGATGCTTTCTGTTGACCATTCTGAATACCCAGATGTATAGTTTGCTTTCCATAGCAAAGCAGCAATGCTAGTTAACTTCTTACAAACTGTAATCCCCCCCCCCATTGCTTACCAGGACAAGAGCCACCCTTAAAGCTCTGCTGTTATATTTATTGACATTATTACTGGGAATGCCCACTCAGATGGAAGCCCATTTTCCACAGAGGCCCAGGGAGAAAAGCTCCAAATTATTACAAAACATTTTAAAAACAATAATTTTGCAATCTTCAAAAATAAAATAAAAATGTCTGCAGTTTAAATCATTATAACAAATTAGACACAATGTAAAAACAATGGTTAAGAATTGATGCAAGGTATATGACAATCATTTAATATTTAGAGAAATTTTAGACAGTTTGTACAGAAATTAAAGGTAAGTTAGTCTAATACAAATAAGAATTGCAATATGAAGTGAGGGAATAACAGGCTTATGGCATATTTAGAGAGAAAGTCAAGGAAGAGAATTATATAGCAGTAAGGAAGTAAGTGAAGAAGGGAGAGTAAGGAGGTATAAGGAATGACAAGGTACTTATTCACATCCAGTGATATAGTTTATCCTGGTTTTGAGCAGGAACTGAGCCAGATTTTAGCTAGGAAATCTTTCAGAGTGGATTTGAAAGATGTGAAGGAGGGTATATACCTGATGGACACAGGTAAGGAGTTTGAGGTCTTAGCAGCCTTGTACAAATATAGACAACACCCAGCAGATTTGTTAGGTTTGTAGACAGACAGGAGTTTTTGGTCACCGAATCACAATGAACGACTGGGAACATAGTTGTGTGGAATGTTTTTTGTGCTGGACATGCAGATGGATGCTGGATAATTTTATAGGTGGCAAGAAGTTGTGTATATTTTAGTTTATGTGGCAGTCCTAACAAATTTAGGCTCTTCAGTGCTATACAGTATTGGATTCTGAAAGGGATATGTGCTGTAAATTTAGCAACTTTGTTACAGCATTGTTCAAATTTTAATTTTTTTGAAGCCTGGAGGTTACTAAGGATGGGAGCACCATAAAGAAGAGTTGAGAGGAGATAAGTAGTGGCAAGTGTAGTTTTAGTTGCATCAGTGAGAAAGTTTACGGCTCTGTGAGTTATTCTTATGCAACTTTGTATATGTAGGTCATAGTTAATATTATCATTCACTATCAGCCCTAATAGTTTGCTATGAAAAGTGACTTTGATGGTTGTATTATCAAGAGAGGACTTTAAGAGAGGTGATCTTGGGGAAAAAAATTGTAGTTTGGCCTTTTTTTGGGGTTGAACCTGAGCTATAAGTTACAAATCTATGTTTCGGTGGCTGCTGAAGATTCCTGAGTAAATATTTTGGAGGTGTACCATGTTGTCAAATGCACAAATGATTGTGGCATCATCTGCACATTGAATTATGATGGCCTGTTGTGTGGAAGTATAGAGGGTATTGGTGAAAATGTTAAAGGGGAGAGGACCAAGGATAGAGCCTTGTGGTACACCGGTGGTGACTGGGAGGTAAGGAGAGAGCATACAGTGCCATTTTACTGACAGATACCTAGTGAACAGGTTACTTTTGAACCACAGAAGTGTGAGCTGAGAGAGACTTAGGGAGGACATTTGAAGTAGGTTTGCTGTAACAAACTGTGTTGAAGGCTTTAGACAAGTCTAGAAATAAACATAATACTAGTTTGCCATTGTCTCTAGCTTTATTGACAGTATCTACTTAGGTTAGAAGGGCAGTGCTTTAATACAAATAGCTAAAATATACATTCGAATAGCAGCCTTCCATTAAGAAATTGCAAAAATCTACCTGGTTTAGTAAAAATTGTTACTAAAAATTTCACTTTAGTTAAAATAAATAAAGTAAACAAGTGTGTATACTGCATCTAGAGCAGAAAATCAAATAATAGCAACCTATCCTTTCAGAATGGGTTTAATGCTAACAAAATCACTAATACCTGGGACAGCTGTTGCATTAAGTAAGAGCTGTCAAAAAACTCATGTGGTTCTAATCGAAATTCCCAGTCTCCTCCCCTAATAGAGACTGGCCCCTGATTTAATAAAATCCATGTAGGCATAGCATACAGCCTACACAGAAAGTACAGTGGCCGTGTATGCGGTTCCCTTCATTAGCGCCCCATGCATATTAATGAAGGCACATTACTGAGGGAGAGCTGTGTAACATGGTTATTGAATCAGTGCAGGGAGTGTGTTAGAGTGTCCGGAGATGAGTAACACACCCCCTGCAATGTCATAGTGCAGTATATCAATGTATGCATATGTATTAAAATTAATTTTTTTTATGTTTGCAAGGCATGCAGCAATTGACACATATCAGACATGTAAAAATAGAAACTGGATACATTTAAGCATGAGTGGAGTTGAAGCATAGCTGAGCAGGTTTGCGTGCCGCAGTGCAGTGCTCAGCAGTGCTTAAATGTAGATGAGAGATATATTTATTTATTTTATTTTACATTTGTTAACCGGGGGTGTCTGACTGAGCCATAAAGGCCCTTTTTCAGCAGAGGCCCAGGGAGAAAAGCTCCACAAAGAAAAATTACAGACACATTTAGTTATTTAGACATGATCAGTATACACACAAATTACAAGAGACATGTTTTTACAGTGGTATGCAGCACATAAACAGTTACAGTGGAGAGAACAAACAAAAAATATATTAATTTTAAAAATGAAGGTAATTAATAGATTTGTGGTGTACAGCTGAAATTTGGAACATATGTAAAATACATACATAGTACACAGGTACAGTACATACATTGTAGATTAGCCAGTGTTTGTGAGTAAGATTGAAAACTATTATCAAGTGCTCTAGATTTAGTATGTATATGTTATCCGCTTTCACTAGCCTGGGGAGCAATCATGGCACTGCCAGCTTTGCTTGAGATGCTGCCTGATGAGGTCTTTAAAGGAGGCTTTGGATGATGTGTTTTGAATGCTAGTAGGGACAGAGTTCCATTTTTTAGCCGCTGAACTACTATATAGTGCATCTCCAAAGCTATTGTAGCTGTTGGTGACTTCTAGTATTAGTTTGCTTGATGATCTAAGAGGCCTTTTGGCTGAGTGATGTACTAGGTTTTTGAGGGCAGGACACTTATTGGGGAGGTAATAGATAGAATGACAGAGGCAGAGCTGATTGTAGGTTAGGAGGTTGGGCAGTTCAAGCCAGTGGAGCTGTCTCAAAGCAGTACAGTGATGAGTTCTATATGAGCAATTTGCAGCAAAGTGGGTAATTCTGTTATAGCAGGCTTTCATTTTGCTTAGTTCAGTTTTGTTGAGATTAGTCAGAATGGGAGATGCATAGAGTAGGGTGGATAGTAGTTGGGAGCAAGCAATGGCTGATGGTAAGAAATGGTTTGATACGATATAGTGACCCCAGTTTGGCATGTACTTTTTTAATAGTTAAGTTGAGATGACTATCAAATGTTAGGTGGGAGTCTATGGTTATTCCCAATACCTTAGCCTGTGCCACTGGAGCAATTGGAGTAGTATTTGTGGAGTAGATAGTGAATTGACTGTTAGTGTTTTTGTTAGAACTGGTTATCCTGTCGTCAGGCGGTTCCCCAGTTGGCCTGAGTTCCAAAGTCTTGGTCCGGCGTCGGCTGCTGTCGCTTCTTCCCTGACGTCAGTGCACCAGGGGGATGTAAGATGCAGCCGACGCCATTTTCTTCAGTCTTTCTTGCCGCGCGGTGCCTGAAGAAGCAGTTCACCAGTGCCGGTCGACCGACTCCTGAGATTTTCATTCCGAATCCAGAACCGAAGTCTTCTAAAAAGCTAAGTACCCCGTTGGGGAAAGTTTTTCTTGCCTCAGACTGAAGTCAGTAAAAGTTAATAATTGTATTTCTTGTGGGAAGCAAATACCTCATAAGGATTTCCACTCCTACTGTATCCCATGCCTAGGCCCAGACCACGACGTCACTGGTTGCCGGTTTTGTGCTATTAAACGTCGGTTTGATTTTGCCCGACATTATTGTGGCAGAAAATTTAATTACACCATGCCATCAGAACTTCTGACGACCGGAATTCATAAAAAGCGCAAGGACAAGGACAGGCATCCGAGGCCCAAGACTGACGACGAGGCCTCTTCTAGGCCGGTCGCCGGTTCTCCGGTTTTCAGCGAGGCGCCTATGCAGCACCTGACAACCGCTTCAATAGAACCACAGACCACTTCCGACTCCCACGTGGAGCTGGCTGGGCCTTCAGATGCTCTTGGTATTCAGATTACCGAACTTAATCCTACAGAGGGAACCGAAGTAGCTGAACAATCCACAGCTTCAGAGGGTGTTTTCAGACCTACCCAGTTAACCATTAAACCCTCTGTTAAGTGTAAGCCTCCCTTAAAAGCAAAGAAACAGACACAGCAATCTCCAGGGCAGGCTTCCATGCCTAAGAACCAAATGCTAAAAATGGCCGAAGACCTAATCACCCTGATCAGTGGGTCCCAACCCCCTCCAGATAAAAGGCCCAGACAAGATGAAGACTATGAATCTTCAGACCAGGTGTCCATTTCCTCTGACTCATCCTCAGACCTAGAGTATTCCTTAGCCCCTTATGAGGATTCTGATGCTGAGGAATCAATTCCATCAGCCTCTCTGCCTGAGGACTACTCCTTTGGGGAGACCTTACATACCATGAGGGAGCATTTCCATGGGGAAGGCCAGGATTACTCAGAATCCAAGAAAAGGCTCAAAGACTTCCTTTTATTGCCTCAACACAGACCCCTTGCTATTCCGCCAGTGTTAGATATTGTGGATGATGTATACACTGAATCCAGATTAAACCCTGACTCCTTACCACCAGCCCCAGTTAAGCCAGATAGATATTACAGTCCCTGACTCTCACAAATTTCTATACAAAAGCCCTGTTGCTGACCCTGAAACTATTTCTTAGGGACCCAAAGGGATTAAGGCCTCATCAGCTAAAAACCCAGTCCCCTCTGACAGAGATTCCAGAGCATTAGACAGATGGGTCAAGAAAGTTTATACATCTGCAACTTTAGCCATGAGAGCCTTGAATTGCCAGTTTCACATGCTAAAATATCAGCAATTTGTAATGTCTCAGTTGAAACAAAAAATGCTTCCAGATTCAGATCCTCCTAATTTGAAAGAAATACAGGATTTATTGCATGCAGCTGAACAAGTGGGAAAACATACTTTGCAATGTGGTTTTGATTCCTTAGAGGCCTCCTGTAGAGCAGCAGTTACAGGCTCTGTCATTAGAAGGCATGCTTGGTTAAAAGAACATGCGCTACCAGATCATGTTAAGGCCAAATTACTGGATGCACCTTTGCAGCGGGATGTGTTGTTTGGAGTTAAGGCAGAGGAGGTATTAAAAAAATATGGAAGATAAGGCAAAATCTATGCAAACAGTTAAAGTTTTCTTACAGGTTCAACCTCCTCGTTTTAGCAGAAATTGGCCAACAAAAAATTGGTCCTTTCCAGTCACAGACAGACCTCAAAGGGGCAGATATAGACGTCCAAGAGGTAGAGGTCAGACACAAGGCCCTTACAGACCTCGACAATGGGGTACACCAGGCCAGAAAGAAGGGGAAGACAGACCTCAACAATATAAAAAACAGTCTCAATGACTTCCCACTACAGCTGCCAAACAACTCTCTCTTGGCAGCCCCCTTAGGAGGAAAACTGGCTCTTTTCTATCACAATTGGCATTGCATCACAAAAGACAAATGGGTTCTCAACATCATATCTCAAGGTTACAGGTTCCACTTCCACACTCTTCCAAGGTTAAAAGGAATGCCAAATCTGCCACCAAATCAATAGGCAGAGGCTCAAAAACAAATTACAGCACTCATGGACATGAGAGCTATTCAAAAGGTACCACCACAAGAGCAAGGACAAGGATTTTACTCAATACTCTTTCTGGTTCCCAGAAAGGACAAAGGCTGGAGACTCATTCTGGACCTGTCTTCTCTGAACACTTACCTGCATATTCTGAAATTCAAAATGTTGACACTACAGCAGCTTCTTTCCATGCTGGGCAAGAAAGCTTGGCTCGTGACTTTGGACCTCAAAGAGGCATACCTGCATGTCCCTATCAGACAAAACTGCAGAAGATACCTCAGATTTCTAGCAGGTTCATTGCACTATCAATTCTCTGCACTGCCCTTTGGCTTATCTACTGTGCCTAGGGTCTTCACAAAGTGCCTGGCACCAGTAATTGCATTTTGCAGGCAAAAACAAATTCAAATTTACCCATACCTGGACGACTGCCTAATCCAAGCAGAGAGCAAGGATATTCTTCTAAAGCATCTGGCATACGTAAAAAAAGTTATTAAGTTGCCTGGGGTACACAGTAAATGAAAAGAAATCAAAACTAGTGCCCTCACAACAGATAATATTCCTGGATGCCAGCATAAACACAACGGCCCAGATGGCTTATCTCATGCCAGACAAGCAAGGACAACTGACTATTTTCATTTAATGGCAACAAAGACCCAACTCCCTGCAAGAAAAATTCTGCAGGCCTTGGGCTACATGCCATCTTGCATACTACTAATTCCATATGCCAGACTGCATATGAGGAAACTACAATGGTACCTAAAGAGTGTATGGTCTCAACACTGTCAAAATTTGGAAACAGTTATACCACTAATTCCTTGCCTACAACAGGAGTTTCAATGGTGGGCTCAAGCTTGTCACCTCAACAAGGGACAGCCTTTTACTCAACCCACAGCCAGGCAGACACTGACAACAGATGCATCGGATTACGCCTGGGGAGCGCACGTGGCAGGAAAATGTATT
Source organism: Protopterus annectens (assembly GCF_019279795.1). Lineage (NCBI taxonomy): Eukaryota > Metazoa > Chordata > Ceratodontiformes > Protopteridae > Protopterus > Protopterus annectens. The sequence continues at coordinate 1,457,306,313 of NC_056735.1, forward strand.
CAGGGCGAGTGGCCCACAGAACAAAGACATCTCCACATCAATCAGAAAGAGATGCTAGCTGTACAAAATGCAATTATATCTTTCAAGGACCTGCTACATCCAGGACAACTACTACTAAAGACAGACAACACCACAGTTATGTGGTACATAAACAAGCAAGGGGGCACACACTACTATCCCCTCTGCAGACAAGTCATGAACTTGTGGAACACAGCTTTAAACTACCAAGTTCATCTGCAGGCACAATTCCTGCCAGGAGAGAAAAACACACTGGCAGACGACCTAAGCAGAAACATCATGGATCCTCACGAATGGCAATTGAGTCCACAAATATTCAGAATGATAGCACAAAAATGGGGGAAACCAGACATAGATCTATTTGCATCCCTAATGAACTGCCAACTACAGAAATTCTGCACAAGGAGCTACCATCCACAAGCATGGAAAGTGGATGTCCTCTCATTCAGCTGGAAAAAACAGCAAGTATACACTTTCCCTCCTTTACCTCTCCTGCCAAAGGTGCTCATAAAAGCCAGGCAGGAAGAGCCAAAGATGATCCTGATTGCACCAGACTGGCCACACCAGCACTGGTACCCAATCTTAAAGAACTTAGCACAAGAACCACCCTGGATTTTGCCTCAAATCCCACAGCTGTTGACACAACACAACAATCAGATACTTCACAGCCAGCTTAAAGACGTTAAATCTAGCTGCATGGAAAATTCCTTAACCAAGCAAGCATTGCCTCTCTCCAAAGCTGTTATGGATGTCATTCTGGAGGCCAGAAGGCCTAGCACCAAGAAAGCCTACTCAGATAAATGGAAGAGATTCTGTGCCTGGAACCAAGCACACAGCCTTGAACCTCTTGTCCCAAACATTCCTCAGATACTTCAATACTTAACTGAGATGCTGGACAAGGGCCTCTCCTTCTCATCCATCAAGATTCATGCCTCAGCCATTTCTGCTCATTACAACATGGATCCACCATGTTTTTCAAATCCTTTGCTCAAACAGTACCTCAGAGGGGATCAAAACATGAGACCGCCACGTAGAGCACTTACACCAACTTGGGACCTCAACTTTGTTTTGGAAAAATTAACTTTACCTCCTTTTGAGCCAGCTAACACAGCAGAATTAAAATACATCTCTTGGAAGACTGCTCTGCTACTGGCAATAACATCAGCAAGAAGAGTGTCAGAATTACAGGCACTAATGGCAGTGGAAACTTTCCTCATTTTCCACCAGGACAGGGTGTCCTTAAGAACTAACCCTACGTTTATGCCAAAGGTAGTATCAAGTGTGGCTCTAAACCAAACTATTCACTTGCCAACTTTTTATCCAAAACCACAGAACAAAGGGGAGAGATTACTACATTCCTTGAACATTCACAGACAGTTACACTTCTACTTGGACAAAACCAAAGCTTTCAGAAAATCTGAGCAATTATTGGGAGCACAAGGAAAAGCCATTTCAAAGCAGACTATTTCAAAATGGATATCTCACTGTATACGTTTTTGCTATACCCACCATGGGAAACCTGTACCTAGCAGCATTAGATCTCACTCCACCAGGGCAACAGCAACTTCAACTGCCTACCTGAGAGGAGTGCCTACCAAGGATATTTTAGAAGCAGCAACATGGAGTTCTGTACATACCTTAACCAAACATTACCATTTGCCTTTATATTTCAAATCCAGAGCTGTTTTTGCCACTGCTGTGCTGCAGGGCCTTATAGCCACCCCTAATGCCTTATAGATCCATCCTCCATACCTCAGCTTTGGGATTCCACCCAAGTGTAATGACTGCAGCAGTATCACACGATGAACATAGTACAGTTTTTTACCTACCATAAATGTAGATGTTCGAGTGTATACACTGCTGCAGTCCAGGTTACCCACCCTCCTTCCCCTCTTACTTTCTGGTATGTACCTAGGTCTTCTACCCTTATTTCCTAAAGGGAGTATTTGCTGGTAATTAAAAATGGTTGTTTGCTTTTCTATTATATATTTTACTAGCAATTTTAAAGGCCTACCTATTCGGGGGCACCTGACATCTGGGGCAAGAAAAACTGAAGAAAATGGCGTCGGCTGCATCTTATATCCCCCTGGTGCACTGACATCGGGGAAGAAGCGACAGCAACCAACGCCGGACCAAGACTTTGGAACTCAGGCTGACTGGGGAACTGCCTGACGGCAGGATAACCCAAGTGTAATGACTGCAGCAGTGTCTACACTCGAACATCTACATTTATGGTAGGTACAAAACTGTATTTTGTTCCAAAAACTGTATTTTGGGCATGTGTTTTATTAATATTATGTATTACGATGGTTGCATGTTAACATAGCTTGTTGAATTACCTATTCTGTTGCCTTATGCTGTAACTATTACTAGCATGCTGTTAATATACTGGCTGTTTTGTTATTTATTGTTGTGTTTCACATAATATGCATTTAACTGTAATGGGGTTATGTACAATTTTCTGGCATGTTGTTATTACTAACAATGGTTTTGTTCATAACTCATCTATGTTTATTGCTCTACCTCCATACCCACAGCACGTCTGGGTAGGCTGGTTCCTGGTGATCCCCTACCCTACCTCAGCTGGCTGTGACACTGGGTACCAGCTTCTCTGAGACCCAAGCTGGTGGTTCCTCCTCTGCTGGCCCTGCACCACGTCTGGGTGGAACTGGCTCAGGGGATGGGGCCCATCCCCGGGAGTGTGAGCAGAGGGGGGGGGTTGTTACCCAGGATCAACAACTGGCCATGGTGTTCAGGATTGTGCAGGAGTTATGAACAATGCCTGTGCTGGATTGGCAACCTAGTGGGGCCTGAAGGGCCTGGCACCCAGCCTCCAGCAGAACCACCTTTGGGGCAGTGAACCAGCAGTAATGACTGCCCATGGGTGGGTATCTCAGTCACACTACTGTTGCCTGGAGACACATGCACCTCTGATTCCACAACACCCTCCCCATCCAAGTTGTTTAACCCCCTCATGTGTCACACACCTCCCCTGTATGCTGCCTTGTCTGTCTGCAAATGCAACCTCTCCTATCAAACTTAACTCTCCACACGTACCTATATCCCTTCCCCAACATTCCACTCACTGTAAAAAAAAAAAAAAAGGGGCACCTGTTCCACAAAGAAAATATCACCCCATACATAGCTCTTCATTTTGCACATATGTCCACTGGACACTGTGACGACAGTGCCCTGACCAAGCAATCAATGAGCCTCAATCCTCACCACTAACACCATGGAGGTGGTCTCCTAGAAGAGGAAAGGATAACTAATACACACAGGAAAGTACAATTTCCCTTAAGTGCACACAGAGATCACAGTCAGTCTGGGGCTGGTTGCTCCTTTGCTCACCAGTCCCCAATAAGACTCCCCACTGGCACAGCTATAGGGTCCAGATCTCAGCCTAGCTAGCAAGCTATCCTCCAGTACCTTCGCTGTCAAAACAGTGCTTCGTGTCCCTGCCCAGGTAGCTCACACACACACACACACACACACACACTTTGAGATAAGTATTCATACAACTTCACAGACACTCCTGGGAAAGGCTGACACAGATTCTGTAGCTGTGCCCCTTTACCCAGACTATATGGTAGTAATTTCTGCCACCACCAGCTAATATTATCAGCTACTAAAAGGCCCTTAAAAGGGTGTCCAATTATTACTGTGCAATATTATAATCCAGTGGTAGTATGACTAACAGTCAAGGCTTAATTTGAAGTGATTTAGACAGTAAAATCTGTAAATATGCAATGTACTTTAGAGGTTAAATTATCTCTACATAGACCAGCCACAGGTAAAGGTTTTAAAATATTTAATAATAAATAATTAAAACACAAGACAAAACTACTACAGTACAATGCTACACAAGTTCAGAGATCACACAGAAATGTAAAACAATATTGTAGGAAAGATCTGATTTCAAAGAAAAATACTTAGTCTAACTTTCTTCTAAGTTTAACTAGTCCTAAGAGAAATCACAGTGCTATTATCTTACTTACATACATAAAGAGCAATCAGTGCTGGGTTAGATGTCCAAGATCAAAATGCTTACAGTCTCTCACTGAACCCTAACCAACAGCTCTGCTGAGGCCCTCCCAAATTACATCATTTTGACACTTAGGTTTTCTCAGGCCACAAACTGCATTATTTAGCAAACTAACACCTGGTCAGGAAACTAAAGGCATTTCACATATACACTCTAGCAGAAACCAAAGCAGTAAAGCACCTTCCACATCTAAATTATGGCCCTTATGTTTAACCTTAAAACAATGGGCATGAAACCTTCATCCAGACCCACTGGAGCCGACTTGCAAAACATCAAAGAGATTCATAATATCTTTTCAATTTCAAAAGACACATTTGAAATGCTTGGCTTGGATTTCCTTACAGCAGATGGCAATGTTGCAACAATCTTGAAGTTCACATTTTACAGTGTTTTCTTTCATTTAAAAACACAAGCCTTAATTTTACATTTATTTATACAGTTGATAGAATTATGTATCAAATTCTATTTGACTAGGCTGGCAGCCTTCGCCCATCTTCCTCCAATCTTCACAGACACAACTAATTATTACATTAATTAATTAACACATTTATGTTGCCCTCACCATTCTCTCTGGGATGTGAGGCTCCAAATTCTGTAAAATCTGCACAGCTGTTGCTGTACAAGAAATGAAAAGCTATGGTCCTTTCCTACACCCTTCCTATACAACCCTACCTGCCTTTCAGTATGTTTTTCCAACTGCTTGTCCCTATTTCACCACTTTCCTATAACCCCCTTTTTCTTTTCTTTTCTTTTTTATTTTTAGTACGGGTTTAAGCAGAGCTCAGCAGCGAGCCACACAAACCTGCTTAAAACTGCTTAAAAGTGCATTAATCATCTTATATGTTTCTCAAAATGTTAGGCACATCTGCATAAAAATCTCCCCTGTCATGTCTCAAACCTGGGCCCCTGTCAACTACAGCACAGTGAATTAGCCTACTAGGCCACTCAGCTCTGAATTAAAACAGGTGTTTCCAGCAACATATACACACTGCAAGTACATATAATGGGAAAAATCAAGTACATATAATGGGAAAATGGTGGTGTACTTGCGACTGTGATGCAGGCAGTGATCAACTGTAATAGACTGTACAGAGTTTTGCATCATATTTATGGTATGTTTTACATAGCACTGTGATTTTTCTGGTACATCAGTGGCAAATCATTATAGATTGATGTTAGAAAATGATGCTAGACATTTGAGTTCGTGACTCCATACACATCAGGAAACCCATGCTACTGCACAACCTGTTATTCTCAGAGCTTTCTACATTTGTCTGGCTAGTAGTTAACTCTCCTTATATCTGGGTCTTTGTCCCACTACTGTTCATGACTTTGTCCAGATTTCCTGCTCTAAGTGGCTGCAGGTATAATATGACTGGGGTACATGATGTAACACCACATACAGGGTCACAGACTTCACACATCTCACTGTACATGTTTTAGCAGGATGTCCAGCATTCTGCCCCATATGTCTGTGGTGTTCCTCATACAGTTGTGTTTTCTGGTAGTATACTACTAAATGGAACCCACTGAATTGTTGTAAGTACTGACACAGTTAAGTGATGGCCTTTACATCCTGCTGCTACTCTGACCTGTTGCAACCTGCTGTTATACTAGCCACCTTCTAAGTTACTCAGAGCATGTATAATGTCTGTAGGTTTACCCCTCTGTCCCTCCAATGTCTCTGGCTTTGTCCAGTTTTCCTGCAGTAACAGATTGGGGCATATTGACTGTCTGTGGGACTCCTACTATAGGAGTACCTCACATGTAAAAGTTGTAGGTGCAGTCAACTTTGAACCATGAACACCATCAATGATGCTAATGTACTTAGCCCACTGAGCCACACCAGCCACCAGAAAGTGAGGTTTAAGTTTTCACACTATCAACAGCAGACTCACACTTTGACCCCTGCATGTTGCGGAAAATAGAACATGTAGCCAGGTTGTTTGGGACAGCCCTGGGATTGTGTGGTCTGCTGATATATCCATGCAAACATACTGTTACTGCAGTTGTATGGGAATGCTGATGTGTTGGGAGTAGGAGATTGTAGCATTGACAGTCGTGCATCTGTCCTATGACCCCACTGTTTGGCATTTCCCTTGCATACTACAATGGGTTTTGCTGCCTTTTGGCCTAATACATATTATGGGGCAGTCAGTATTGGACAGAGTATCTGTTGTCCCACATAGCTGTTAGTTCTCTGCAAGTAGCCCACCCTATTCCCTTGCATACATGCAGCAGGTCCATACATATACTGCCATAGTCTAGTGCCCCGTACATTTGTTGTAAAGGAGAGGGACTTACCTTGCGAATGCAGCAGTTGAGATACCTGTGTTGCAGGGCTGACTCTATCTGATGCATGCAGCATACAGCCAGTACATGGTAAGGTACAGGTTGTATAGTGTGGTTGACATCCTTTTTACTATGTATGCAAGTCGGAGTATGGTGTCAGTCCCTAGGACCCTAGGTTGTCAGTGCATGTCCTATGCATTGCCTCTTTACCATGGCCAGAGCATATTGGGCATGCCTACATCTGCCAACAGGGACAGGCTCAGGGGGTCCTCCTCCAAGTCCCCATGTGGGTGTGGCTGTGGGGAAATTGGCATTGGTGGGAGACTGTGTGTCCCTTTCCTGTGATGATCCTGCTGCAGCTGTTTCCGCAGAATCATATTGTGTAGTATAGCACATACTGTGAACATCTGTGCACATGTGGCTGGAGAATACTGCAGGGCTCCACCAGATATATCGAGGCATTGGAACCATGACTTGAGCAGCCCAAACACATGCGCTATGATGTTCCTAGTTTGTGCGTGTGCCTCATTATGGCATTCTTCAGTAGGTGTGTGTGTATTTCTGATGGGTGTCATCATCCATGGTTCCAGTGCTTAGCCAACATCTCCCAGTAGATGGCCGTATGGGATATCCCCCCGGCAAACATCTGGTACAGCTGTGATGCATGCTAGATATGGGAGTCATGATAACTGCCAGCACACACAATCATGATAATGCCCTGGGCATTGCACACAACCTGGCAGTTGATGGAGTGATACCCCTTGTGGTTGACATAGACTCTACCCTCCTCACTGGGTGGTGCTTTGATATGTACATGAGTGCAGTTTATGGCACCCAGTACCTCAGGGTAGTGTGCTACATGGTAGAAGAGATGCATACTGCTGGCCCTCTCCTCGGGGGTGTGGGGTAAATAAATGTGCTCTCTGGCATGTGTTTGCATGGCAGGCAGGAACTGGTGGAGTACCCTGGATGCTGATGTTTGTGAGACCCCCATCATGTCCCCAGTTGGTCTTTGAAAAGTACCTGTATCTAGTATTCTAAAGGCTACACATACCTTTGTTTCCACTGGGATGAGTTACCCTGTGTTGGCTCTGGGTCTGAACTGAGGGCGGCAGAGCTCTTTGAGTTCTTGTAGTATGTCCCTGTTCACCCTGTGGCACTCTACAATCTCCAGCTCATGTATCTCCTGGAAGGATACCCTGGGCCTGAACACTCTTCTCCTTCTCAGTCTAGTCTTTTTGTCAGCATCAGCACTGACCTCAGCATCTAGCACATAAAATGTAGCAGAGCAGCAGCAGCCCCTAGCATTCTGTCGGTTAAAATTCCCAAGTCTGTACTCCAATGGTGCAGAGTATGGGGAAAAAAAACAGATTTTAGGGTGTATGTATAATTTATAGTGGACTGCTGCAGATGCAGCCTGTGTGATTGGTTAACTATGATGCATTCCACCTGCCAGGTACATCACTGACATGTTTGAAGACCCAGTGTAAGTGGAACAGGAGTCATCAATAATTTATACATGATTGGCTTTCACAGGCTGTTTCCTTTTTTTCTTTTAACTACTTTCCCTGCTAAGCACAGTGGTAAGGCGTGCTCACACCAGCTAAAACAAGTGCTCCAAAGCTAAACAAAGCTTAGCAGCACTGGACACCTCCCCTGCTTAGCTGAGAGTTGTGCCATGCAAACGGGCGCTGCTCAGATCCAGTCTGCTTAAACATATAGTGACACACCCCTTTTTGATGTCAGCTAGTTCTCCTGTGGATACCAACACGGTTTTGTGGCTACACAGATTTTATCTGTGGACACAGTAACCAATTTTTGCTGTTCAGTAACACCAGCTCATTTGCATATAGATCAGTGCACACAACCTGGATACTGCACTGTTCCAGGGCCTGCCTCCTTAGCAACCACAGAAATTTACCATTGTACATACTCCTTGCAGGGCCTTATAATGCATTATTGTCACGTTTCTTATTTTTAGTTTTTAAACTTTTAAATATTTTTTTTTTGCATAATGGCTTGTTTGCGCACTGCTGCTCACTGCAGAAACATAATATGGGTATTAAAAAAACTTATATTAAATTACTACTATGCAATTTCTGACCTTCTACATGGGCTTTTATAGCCCGTGTTCAATTCTTATTTTCTTGTACTTGGAAATTTTCCATGTACACACTGAACACCAACATGGGGTCTGCAGGACTGCCTATTTGCTTGGTGAATCATTACAGTGCCTTCATTTGCATGCAATTCACCTGCTTATGAGGTGATTTGCATGCCATGGACACATCTGTGTTGGCACTCTACTGCACTACTGTTTACTGGATTGCATAGCTGCTTACTTCTGTGTAAGTTCCATGCCACTATGCCTACAGAGAAAATCACTCCATGTAGGCTTTATTGAATTCCCCCTGGGACTTTTTCCAAAATTGTAGAAACAAATTTCCTAAAATCTTTGCATACTCTAGAATGCAAATAGTTCCTGTTAACTGTAACCAGGTTTGTGTATAAAAACTGTAAAAACCTTAAACTTTTGTTGGAAAATAGCAAAGAAGTATTTAACATAGTCATCATAAATGTGGGGATGAAAAGTTGTGGGGCCTGCAAGCCATGCAGATTCATCTTACAAGGCTCCCACTTTTTGGTCACAGGATACCTAAAGCTGATTACAGTTAATGGGTACTATAATTGCAAAAATTAAGGGGGTTCTTTATATTGCCTTCTTCTCATCCTCCCCTGCATTTTATGTAGGCAAAGCCATTGGCCCTCTCAAAACCAGAATCTGTCAACACTTATATGCTATGAACAAAGCACAAACTACTAATGCCCTTTTTAAGCATTCTAGGTAATTTATCCTTGTAATGATTATGAAGCATCCATATGGAGAATTCGAGACAGAAATAGACAGAAAACCCTCATACTGCAACACATTTCTTTTTTTTTTCACAAGTTGCCACCCATTCCACCAAAAGAAAGGAGTGGTGAAAAGCCAGTTCATTACAACTTCCTGGCTTACTTCGGATGATGACGTGTCTTGAACAGTTCAGAAGGCTTAAATCAATGTTCCAGGATTGAGGATACCCTCATCATTGCTGGATATGACATTCAATGAAGTGAGGGCTGGAAGAAGTAACAAATACGCACCAATCACCAAGACTGGGTTACAACAACTTGTGAAGGCAGACAAGGACCAAGATGGTCCAAGTCTTCATAACCACATGAACATGGTGTTACATTATACCCTGGATGCCAAAGATATTGAACTTATTTTGAAGAAGAACTGGTTTGTGTTGCAGTGTGAATAGGAAATCAAAATCCATTTTGTGGAATCCCCCACTTTCACTTACAAAAATAAACCTAATATGAAATGCCTCCTAGAAAAAAACAGGGGCAGAGACAGTAATGGACTATCGAACACAAGGAAATGTGGACATTGTTCACCAATGCCCACACATAGACATCTGTTATCAAGGCCCTTTATTGAACAAAAATGTTGGTATAATGACTGGCAGTACATACAGCTGTGCAACACAAAGAGTGGTCTGTTTGGCCGCATGTACTTCATGTTCCACTTTTTACATAGGCAAGACCAAAAATGCCTTGAATAAATGACTATAACAAGAAACTTACAGCATACAGTGACAATACAAAAAGAGTACACAGGCAAGGCATTGCACTATATGCCTAGGGTCAACATTTTTTTTTTAGTATTTGAACAGATTCAGGTGGTACCTTATGTTGGGGATTGACAAATCTAACTTTTATACCAGGAAATGTTTTGGCAGCTTGGACTGGATCACAGCCAATTTACCCTGTCTCAATGATAGCATTTCAGTCATTAGTGAACTGAGAAAATGAGCCAGTATGTTGTCATTGCTGCTCTTGGTTTTATGTGGGGTTATTGTATTTTATATTATTTTAGTTCAGGTTATTTTTTCATTGCCAAGCTAATACTTTTTTGCTAGTTTTCTGCTAGTTTTTTCCCCATTTTTTCTTAGCTTTAAGATTAAAATAAGTCTTGAAGGCAGGCACTTCACCAATAAATCAATGATGTCATGAAATTACATTTTGATTGGTTGTTTTTTGGGGGGGGGGTGTTGTTTCAATCATTTTAGAAGGAAGTGAGAGACAAATTTATGTTTTGTGCTGGTTTGGCTTGCTGGTTATTTTTTTTCCATTACGGATGATATTACAACCAGGAGGTATAACATCGGAGTAATTTATGCTGGGTTTAAGCCACATTTCAGTTACAGTGAGAACATCAGGTTTATACTGGGTAATCCAGGCATGTAGATCAGTTCAGCAGTTTTATTTCTTATACTTCTAACATTTATTGCAGAAAAGATGATCACCAGGGTTGGGTATTGGCTGTTGCTGGGTTATAGAAGTATGTGGGAGGAATTATATCTGTGTTCTTTGTGATATTTGGGGTCAGGATTAGCGTGTATATCTCCTCCTAGAGAGATTTTAGTATATTGGGGAATTATGAATGCCTGTTTTTTGACCATTCTGAATGTAGTGTTGTCTACAGACTGAGGATACTGTTTGCAACTCCACCACTTATTGCAGCAAAAAATAGATCACCAGGGTTGGGGATTGGCTGTTGTTGGGTTACAGATGTGTGTGGGAGAAAGTTATCTTTGAATGTAGGCCGACCCCAAGTGTCTTTCTTCAAGTGACAATGTATGTGATTACTACAGCTATAGACTCATTTGCCTTACTAATGGGCAGGCAGAGTCAGCAATTCTGGTCTACGTACCTGTTCAGAACACCCATAATGTTGGATATTTTCTGCAAATCATGGAATATTGTCTTTTTTTTTTTTTGCCTTTTCCCTACCTCATATCCTAACAATATTACACAAGTATATTAAGTACAGAGGCACATTTATTCTGCATGCATGCTTTCCATCCTAGCCAAAGCAGCCTTGGTTCTGCCTTCTCAAAGAACTGAATAGCAAATTCCTCAGGGTCCTGCCTATATCCTTCTCTGGTATATTCAAATCTAAAAGCCATCTCATGATGCAACTTGGCAGATAGAACCATGATACCTTAAGGAGACATTCTTTCCCCAGAGTTTCTGTAGATTCTAAAAGATGTGACAAAACTGTCTGCTATACATCATGTTTAGCAAATTGGATATGTGACCTGAAGAAGATACAATGCAGCAAACTGTATTATATGTGACCTAAAGAGGATACAATGCAGAAATCTGTCTTGTATATACCTTGTTTAAGAAGGGGGTGATTTAAGCATTGGTTAAACTGCATCTTTCAACGAAATCCACTTCTTTACCTTTGATCATGATGACATCAGTAAAGTAGTTTATGAAAGACATCTTAACATCTGACTCCACACATGAATCCATTGTTTTTTTCATTGGATTTGAAATTTGTTCTAGAAAACCCAACCATCCCCCTATTTAAGCTGACAGTCTCTGCTCCTTTGAAATTTCCTTGATGGAAGCCCTCTATTTAGTAATAGGTACCTCAGCCAAAAGAGTGTCAAGAGATGCATGCTCTTATACACAAAGATTCTTCACTGTCTTTCACAAGGTGGCCTTAAGGATCAGTTCCTCCTTTATACATGAAATATAACCAAGCCATCCATTTACCAGTTACGCACAACCCATACAACAATGAGTAAAGATTCAGCATCTTCTAGATGATCATTTGGAACTATGGTAATGCTTGGATAAAATCAAAGACTTTTGAAAGACAATTTTTTTTTGTCTCCTCCGAAGTGGTAAATAAGAGAAACTTATTTCCAAGCAAACTGTGTATAAGAGGTTATTATAGGTTTATAAGAGATTATTAGGCTGATGGCTTAAGGGCCCTTACAAGCCTAGCAAATATAACCTGATTTTACCCAGTGTATGGCTCCTAGGGACAAGAGGATGACATGGATATGTGCCCATGCTTTGGGTATCGTACAGATTACCCTGTCCATAAAAGACATAGGCACTACCCCAGGTTTGAATTTGCAATTTCCCATCCATTGATCCAAATTGTGTTTAAAGAAGACCAGAGAAGGGCTCTGCTTAATGTGAGTAGGAAGCCTGTTTCAAAGAAGGGGCAATCTCTGAGACATGTATCTATCTCCCCAGCATGTTTTGTTTGAGTCACTAAGTTTTGATCCCTAGATCAGGTGACCCTATTGCTGTTTGACTTGTGGATGTGTAGCAACTCCATCAGGGCTGGATTTGTGAGTGCCTTGTAAGTCAGGCATTGGTCACCCAGTAATATTAGGTAGGAGACAGAGTAAAGGGATAGGGTTTTTAGTATGTCTGTATAGTTCATATTGTTTACACCCCGTATTTTCTTTATGAGAAACCTTTGAGGTCACTCCAGCTACTATGTTTCTAGTAAAGTACATGCCAAATGGAGCACTGTACTCAAATATTGGTCCAATGAGGGCGGAGTACAGCAGAACTATAATTTCCTTGGATCTGGATGCCATACGTTTGCTTATAAATTGTGCTACATAAAACGATTTCCTCACCACTGTGGACACATGGCAGTCAAAGTTCAGGCTACAATCTATCTGTGTACATAGATCTCTCACCTCTGAGCCCACTCTAAGGGGTGTATGATTCATGTTGCAATTTGCAAGGGTATTTGAGTTTCCAAAGGGTATGATAATGCATTTTTTTGCTTTTAGATTTTAAGCCCTGGTTCTGGCATCAGTCATTTATCTGATCTAGACCCACCAGAAAGATATCAACATAATTGGGGGATTCAACGATTGCCCCTAGTTTGCAGTCATCAGCAAACTTTGTCATCCATAGGCCTTCCACATTTGCTTTTACTTCAGAGAAGTGTATTCTGAACAGGAGTGGTACCACTACTGACCTCTGTGGCACACCACTATTTGACTGGCCTCTTGCTAGATCTGGATTCACCCCTTTTAACCACGTGTCCTGTCTGTTAGCTAATTGGCTATCCATCTGGTGACAGAGGGACTTGTGCACAGTTTTGTGTCTTTTTTATAATACCTGAGTGGGGAATTGTGCCAAATGCCTTGGTCAGGTCAAGGTAGGTGATATTTAATGTTTCACCCTCATCAATGGCCTTAGTGATGTTTTCAAAGAAATCCGCCAGGTTTAGTAGGCATGACCTGCCTTTGATAAAGCTGAATAGGGTTGGTTCCAGTGTTTTGAGGTCTCCTATGTCATTATTTATCAGGTCCATGATTATTCTTTCCATGGCCTTACGTATAAGACTAGTCAAACTTATGGGTCTGTAATTTCTCGGGTCAGTAGATGATCCCCCTTTATGTGGAGGGATGACCTGATAAGTCCAAATTTAAGCTGTTTAGGAGGCAACCATGTATATTGTCATGCCCCACTGAAGCTGTGTTTTTACGTTTAGAGAGTGCAGCGTAATCTGTTCTTTGGTGATTATTGGTAGTGGAGTGGTGGAGGGTATTTTTTGGGGGAAAAGTGAGGGGTGATGGGTAGGTGAAATTTGAGCTGAATTCGTCGGCCAGCAGATTTGCTGTGTCTTCCGGCTGAGTATAGGTGACATCATCTACAACTAATTCCACACATCGTTGGGTGTTGCCTTTAAGACTGCAGACATAACTGAAAAATGGCTTATGGTTATCCTCAACCTTAGAGGCTATTTTTACCTCAAAGTCTGCTTTCAGAGACTTGACTTGTACCCTGATTTGCTTGCTTAGACTAATGAGGGACTTATTTCTCTGTTGTGCACATTCTCTCTTACTTTTCAACAGGGTTTTATTTATTTTGTTGTACAACCTATTGATAAGGGAGATCCACCAGGGTGGCTTGTTTTTGTAGTTTGACCTGGTTTTATTTCGGTCCGGTACTACCATTTTTATGCAGTTGTTTATATGGTTATACAGGGCTTTTGTTTATACCCATGCATAGGTTTCTGTGTTTTCTGGATTTGGTGGGAGCTTGGAAACTAGATATGCCATCCCTTAATAGGGGTAATTTTCCTTAGAGAAGTTCTTAAAGTTTTTGGGGTTAGGTGGGAGGGACTAGTTTTACCTTTATTTCGAGGGAGACCACTTTGTGATCTGATCTTATTAATGAGGACATAACACTGTGGGCGGGGGGGGGGTGGTAGTGGTGGTGGTGTAGCACTCTCCCATATTTGTGAGTACCAGATCTAGGATATTAGTACCCCTAGTGGGAGTGCAAACTAGCTGCTCTAGGACATTTGAATTTACAAAGTCAAGAAATCTTTGGGCTTGCATATTAGTGGTCATGTATGCCTCCCAATTAATGGAGGAGTAGTTAAAATCACCCATGATTATTTTATTGGGCTGAATTGCGAGTGATTCTAGTAACTTCAGGTATGATGTACGGGTTTCCTGGCTCATAGTGGGGGACCTGTAGCTAGCAAGAATATGGTAATGGATTTTTCCCATGGTTAGTTGGACATGGAGTAGCTTAAGCATGTCATATTGTTTGACCTGCCTTATGGTGTGCTTATCCTTTATGTAGATGCTGCAGTCACCTTTAAAAGATATTGAAAAATAAAATTTAACATTTCGTTCCACCAGAGCTTCTGTCACTACAGCAGACGTTTTCAGGAACATTTCTGCTGAAAGCATTTGTGAGATGGCTACATAGACTTCAATTCACTCCATTTCTATGCAGGACTAACTGAATGTATTTTCCATAAGCTGGGCAAGTTTTGCCACTTCATTCCTACATGAATTTTACTTTACACAGTTTGAAGTCTCAGTTAACAAAGGCATTGCTTTCTGCCATTTATGAAGATTCATACTAAAGTAGTAATCCTTATAATGAACACACTACAGTTTTGTGATCATTCTCATCTAAATTCGTCATGTTTGAGTAAGATCAGTGGTCCCTTTAAGCCTTTCAAGAGCCCTCTTCATGAAGCTACTCTATATTTAATTTGACTACATGACTGCTGTGTGGTACATCAGAAAATAGAGGGACACACTCATGTCCTCTGTTCAGGGAAGCTCTGAGAGTGTTGAAGGTAACTTTTCAGTCCCAAGTGTTTCCGAAAAGTTGCTCAGCTGGCAATTTGAGTCATTACCCATTTATGTAAATGGTTGCAGAGTTCTATAGTTATGAGGTGCTTTTTCTCGAAGTGGGGAAGACAAGAATGTAACCTTTTTGGACAAACAAATGCAAAATCGCCACAGTTCTCTCTCATTAGACTATCAGATATATAAAGCAGAGAGACATTTGTCCAGCAATGACTTCATGGTTGTCTTGAAAAATTTCTTCCATTCTCAAGTGATGTTTATTACAGAGATAAATGGGTCACTAGGAATGTGATTTTGTTTGCTGCTTTTAGACCACAACAGACTTAATTTCCTGTAATCCAGCCTCATTTCCTCCATCCACTTATGAGACTTGCAGAAAGAATCTGCTCTTGCTTTCTTCATGGAGATCCTATCAGTATCAATGGATGCTGAAAGTGATGACAGGTTTACTCATGCGTTAGCAGTGATCTCCACTATTACTTCTCAATAGCCTTCCATAGCGAAATACAGAGATACATTTCATACTGGACAATATGGCAGTTAAACTCCTTTTATATTCCAGTGGTTTAAGTTTTATTGAAACTCGCCAAGCTGTTTTGATAGGGAATATATGTTCTTTATGATTCATTGTTGCAGTACTGACTCTTGGGATTCCTGCCTTTAGATGTATGACAGCTGGCTGGAATAATAGAATTTTCTTCCCTTCTCCCTCCTGGCCCAGGGGATTTTCTCACACACACACTGAGGTCAGAATGTCAGAGGTATAAAGTGACATCTTCCAGTGCCATCTCCTGATCTTTCTTGCTGCAGTTTGATAAGCATCTCAGGTACTACAGTGGCTTTGCCAGTCTATCTGGTTAGGCTCAATCTGGAGCTTTCAGGTAAGTACTAATTGGGGATTTTTTTCTAAGCCTCATCTTCATTAGATTTGGCTGCTGCTTGTT
Source organism: Protopterus annectens (assembly GCF_019279795.1). Classification (NCBI taxonomy): domain Eukaryota; kingdom Metazoa; phylum Chordata; order Ceratodontiformes; family Protopteridae; genus Protopterus; species Protopterus annectens. Next base: position 1,457,322,605 of record NC_056735.1, read on the forward strand.
AGAGTGTAGATGTTTGTTGTCAAGGTAACCAGATTAATTCCATGGAACAAATACTGCACAGGGACTGTTCTAACTTGCATCTTTCTTGACTGGGCCCAGAGTAAAGGCTTCCTTCAGGTTCTTCCTCTGTCCTGATCCTTATTTGAGCCTTATAAAGTTTGACCTTGGATCAGAAGAAGGCCTGTCTGCACATTCTCATAGCCAATGCAGACTGGTAATTCCTAAAATTCAAAGCAGGAAGTATCTACTACACATTCACCTCCTTGCCCTTTGGCTTGTCAGCTATACCCAGGATGTTTTCAAAGTGCCTGGCTCCACTAATTAATTTGTGCCAGACAGACAGCATCCACCTTTACCCTTACTTGAATGACTGCCTTTTTCTACATTTGTCCTTGGAAGTAATCCAAAAGGCCATACAAAATACATTAATTCCACTACTTCCAGTTCTTAGGACTATTTCTAAAGTCCTATTTAGACTCATCCAGGTAAGTCATATTTTTAGGGGGTCTGCTGGATTCAGAGAAGCAGAAAACTTTCTTTCCAGTAGCAAGACTCTGTTTTGGATACAGTACTTTAGAATGATTGCCAACATGGACCAGATTACTGCTGTGGAGTTCCTCATAGTCATAGGATACATGGCCTCCTGCATATTGATGGTTTCTCTGGCAAGAGGAAGTTGCAGTGGTTTCTCTGAGACAGGCGGTGCAAGAATACCCAATTATTGTAGAAAGAGAAAAGAGCTCTCATGATGGGAAAGACAAATGTCTCTCAGGGAAGCCTGTCAGAATGGAACCATGGTCTTACAATTGACTTCTTGGCTATGGCCTGGGGAGCTAATATCGAGATCTGAGAGTATAGGATATATGGGACAGGAATTTAGAAAGAAACATTAACATAAAATAAATTATGCCAGTTGCCAGTCTTCATAGCCTTCCAGATCCACATGACAACTGGGAATGCTGAAAATCCAAGCAGACAATACCACGGTGGTGTAATATATCAAGACGCAAGAGTGTGGAGGATACACACTATTGCCTTTATGCAGACTTGTAGTGCAGGCATGGAAGATAGCCTGGGAGGCAGGTCTGTATACCCACCATAAAAAAATGCATTGCTAGACTATCTGCATAGAACACAAATGGCTCCCAGTGAATGGATGTTAAATGGGCATGTTCTTGGGTTAGTCCACAAATGGGCATGCCAACAGTAGTTCTTTTTCTATAACAGCAGATATTGCACCAGTATACCATCAAGTGTGACCTGGGTGACAGATGCCGTCTCTATTCCTTGGACAGATCTATTTCTCTTCACTTTTCCTCCTATACCTTTGATCCCCAGAGTATTGCAAAGGATAAGTGCGGACAGACCAAAAGTGACAGACAATATTTATTCTTCTATCTGCTGAGTCTTGCAAAGGAAGAACTGGTCTTGTTGTCTCAACATGTGGATCTACTAACTCAGAACAATGGCCAGTGATTCATCCCAACTTACAGAATCTAAGGCTGTTAGTGTGTTTGATATAACACCCCTTTCAGGCACATATTCATTGACAATGTGCTACAGATTTTCAGGGAGGCCAAGAAACCCAGTGCTAGCAAACCGTATGCAGCGAACTGGAAAACATTCTCCTATTGGTGCTGTGGCAGAGGACATGAGTCATTTTAATGTGTCCCTAGTACTCAACTACTTGTCATTTTTTTTTTTTTTTTTATAAAAGAGGGCTTTATTATGACTCTGAAGGAACATGTCTCAGTCATGTCTGCCTATCTGCTTCTGCACCCCATTTTCTCCTAATTGCCAGTGAAGCAATTCCTAAAGGAGGGTTTGCATCTAAGGTCTCCCAAGGAAGATATTGCTCCAGTAAGCAGAAAATTATTGATTTCAACAATTGGCTAAGTTTCTGGTGTCATTCTAAGGGGAACCAGTATCTGCCTGCCTGGGATGACATGATTGACAGACCTCAATGCTTTGCCAGAGATGGCCTGCATCTGTCACCCCTGGGCTTCTGGATACTGGCCAAGGCTCTTGCCACCCTTATAATGCCTTTTTTAGGCGGTGTTCCAAAGACCAAATTAACACCATAACAGCTACAAACAAATGCAGTCTGAGGGTCATGCTGCTCAATGCTAGAAGTCTAAATCTCAAAATGTACTCACTCAAAGCACTCCTTAAAATGGAGAACATCGACATTTGTGCTGTAACAGAGACCTGGTTCAAGGCAGCAGAAAGCACCCCTGCACCCCTGCACTACCAGGCTATAACTCAATCCACACCTTTCAGCCCAGAACTTGGACTGAAGCTCCAAAGGTGGTTTTCTTTCCATATTCATAAAGGATGCACACACCTCCAAACTGGTAGCCCACCATAATGCATCAGAGGTACTTCAATTGCAGCTAACATTGGGTAAGACAGAGATTCAGGTTGTAGCCTTTTATGAGTCCTCAACCTTGTCTCAAGACAGTCACTCCATGTTCCTAAGCAACCTGGAGAATATTAGGGCCCAACCTAACACACTCATACTGGGTAACTTCAACTGCCACTCCATTAACTGGGAAAACTACTCATGTACCAATACACTTGCCCAACTTTTCCTGGAATTCATTAATTCCAATGGCCTGGACCAGCTCATTCTTAACTCCATTAGAGGTAGCAACATCCTTGACCTGGTCATTACTAACATGGGTGAATGTTGCTCTACACCAGTAGTCAACTCCTCCCTGGTTAGATCCGACCACAAACGAATCACCTTGGAAATACACATCCCTCCCACCCCCCTGCAAAGGTAACCACCATGAAAAACTTCTCCAAAGCTAACTTTGGGCTCCTAAGAGAAGAGGTGGCTAACTTCACAGCACCTGTGCAAATGGAGAATAGTTGCATGACTGTCAAATCATACACCAATGCACTGTACGAACATGTACACAAATGCATGGATCTCGCCATACCCAACAGAACCAAGGCGTTCTCCTCCAAAAAAAGGAAGCCAATCGGGTGGTCTCATGCCATAAACAAACTCTACAAAAGAAGGAGGAAACTGATGCAGAATAAGGTGAAGTCCCAAAACTGGAAAAACTTCCTTATCAGCCTCAACACAAAGAGATCCCTTATCAAATCCTCTAAAACTAGCTATGAAAACAGAATTACAGCACATAGTAAAGACAACCACAAGGCCTTCTATAGTTATGTAAAGAACCTCCATGGCAATACACAGATTTGCTCTGAGCTATTGCACAATGGTACCTCCTATACCGAGCCAACAGATATTGCCAATATACTGGCCGACAGATTCATTGCCAACTCCCCCCCCAAAGGACCAATCACAATGCCAGTAGATTGCCAAGCACCCAGTATTACTGCTGCACAAGTTAAAACAGCACTGTCCAAGGCCAAGAATAAAACTTCTATGGGACCTGACAATATCCCTGGCTGTATTCTACATGAACTACAAAGTGAATTGGCACCTCACCTGTGTGTCCTGTTCAATCACAGCCTCACTTCAGGCTTTGTCCTTTCCGAATGGTGCACTGCTATAGTCATCCCTCTTCACAAAGGAGGAGTGACTACAGACCCTGGAAACTATTGCCCCATTAGCTTGACAAGTCTGATATGCAAAGCTATGGAAGGCATCATTATGGACCTAATAAACAAGGATATAGGGAATCTCCAGACTCTGGATCCCGCACAGTTTGGTTTTGTGAAGGGTAGATCATGCCTGCTCAACTTGGTCGACTTCTTTGAGTCAGTCACCAGTGCTGTGGATGAAGGCAAGGTGGTTCATACAGCCTACCTTGATCTTGCTAAGGCTTTTGATACCATTCCCCACTCAGGAATCATAGAAAAACTCACTAAGCTAGGTATCAACCCCTATAACACTAGGTGGGTTGCAAACTGGCTCACAGATAGACCCCACAGTGTGAAAGTAGCTGACTCCAAGTCAGACTGCCGACCAGTCATGAGTGGAGTCCCACAGGGATCGGTCCTGGGTCCTCTCCTGTTTGGTATCTACATCTCAGAAGTCCAGTCCAACATGAAGGGACTCTGGCTGACAAAGTTCACAGACAATTGCAAGCTATTATTAACTCCCCAAGTGATGTTGACATCCTACAGAAAGGCCTTACTGAGACCAACAACTGGTGTCAGAACCATGGCCTTAAGCTCAATGCCAAAAAATGTGTCATCATGCTCTTTAGGAAAAACCCAGTTCCCATGAACTACTACATCGATGGTAGTCCACTGAACACAGAAGGCGCTATAATAGATTTGGGAACACAGGTTGACAGCATCCTCTCTTTTGACCACCACACTGCCACTGTGGTCAGAAAGTCATTACTAAGAGTTTAGCATCCAGGCAGAAAGAGGTCATTGTCTCCCTCTACTCTTCCCTCATTAGGCCAATCATTGAGTACAATGCCCCATTTGGCATGTACCTCACTAGACACCTGCAATGACTAGAGAGGCTGCAAAATTACCTCACAAAGAGGATCCTAGGCCTTATACACTTGTCCTATATGGACTGACTCAAAAAACTCCAACTGTTCTCTGTCTCATATTGCCTACTTAGAGGTGATCTCTGCTTGACTTATAAAGCCATGTCTGACCCAGCTCTGTTAGAAATGCTACATCTAAAGAAATCCCAATCCCTCCACACCACATGCTCTAGAGACCTCAACTTCATTACCACAATCAACAGAATGTGCTGGGGAGACAGTTTCATAACCCAGAGACTGCTCATGCTACAAAATAGACTTTCCATACATGTCAAACAGAGGACCTCACTGGCCCTCTTCAAGAGAAATCTTGATGAGTGGATGGGAAATAGAAAATTCACTCCAGGGATCACTCCAGTGACTCTACTCGACAGAGGCACTGGAAACTAAGGTCAGGTGGCACGATGCCAGGGTAATCCTATGGGCTAGGCTTGTAAAGGCTCCAGGACCATTAGCCTAGTACACACCTATGAACCATGGACCATGAATTTTGTATTTCGAAAATAGAAAGAAAAGAAAAATTAACTTTGCCCCTTTTTAACCAGTTGCTTCCACCACGTAAAGTTTCTGTCTTAGAAGATTGCTGTACTGGCAGCATTAATATCAGCCAGCAAGATTTCAGAATAGCAAGCTGTCATATGCAGGAAACACTTCCTGGTATTCCACTAGGACAAGGTATCAACCACATTTTGTACCTAAGGTCATCACAGAACTTTTACTGAATGAGTATATCCACCCTCCTGTATTTTCAATTTCACCAGAATGAGAGGGAAAGAATCTTGCTTTCCCAAGCATGTATAATAGACACCTGTGATTCTACCTGGACAGGACAAAGAATGGATTTCCTCCCTAACTCAGTTCAAATGTGACTTGGACAACTGGATGGGGAACAGGAAATTCATCCCTTGTTTGACACCTATGTCTCTAATGGACACTGGCAGCCTGTAAAGAGTTAATCTCCTAGGCCTCTGCTTGTAAATGTTTCACCTCCCAAGCCCCTGCTTACACTTATCAAGGGCACCAAATTTGTCAGAGATTTGTGATGGATGGCTAGGCTTAAAAAGGCCCTTGTGGCTATTAGCCCACTAAACAGCCATGAACTTATACAAATGATCTGATCAGCACTTTTGTTGCCTTTGTCCAAGTCTTCTTTAGAAGTGCTGTTTCAAAAAATGATAGACTTACAAGACAACCGGAGATTTTATGCTGTACCAGATAAACTTGAAGGAACAGGCTGTATTACTTTTATGAAAGTACAAACAAGTAACTGGACTGGTGTTCCACAGCAAGATTTGTTAAGTGAGAGGGCATGTTGTGTGTATTCTCCAGACCTGGCCACAAGAAAGCAGAAACGACTATATTAATAAAGATGCAATCATACTAACAGATAGAGTTGATATGGACAAAACTGTAGTAAAAAAGAAAAGTATTAGGAACTGGAGATGATGGAGTATTTGTGGAAAATTATTATTTAATGTACACCAGGCAGAAAATGAACTGATTTATCACAGTAATGAAGGAATGTAGAGAAGCAGGTGTGTGATTCAAGAGGCTATATCCAGCTGTCTTTAGAGTACTTTTCCCATGAGGATCAGACATTTTTGATGTAGAAAAAAAAGAAACAATAAGTAGCAGTCTGGAGCCACGAGTCACTAAAAATCATTTAATGTTGCTAGAAGTAACACTTTCGTGTTTGAAATGCTTCTTCAGGCAATAACAGACTATTGTAAAGAATTAACAACTTGTATACACCCAGATAGTCATGTGACCAATCAAAGTAATTAAATCATATGACCATAAAACAATAAAATATTTAAAATCATCTGACAGCAATTACAATTATAAAAAATATATATAAAAATGTAGAAAAACAACATCTTATTCTATTATTTAAAAATGTAAGCACTGGTTTAATACTAACTACATCATTTAAACCTGGTAGACAGTGTGACTTGAAACAAAAAAAAATCAATTTATTCTCTTCATTTTCTGTATAAATCTTTATATCTCCACCATAAACTTGGGGGGAAACTACACTCAAAATCGTAAATTTAAATTTATGACTTTGTCAGTAGATTGTGTATGTCTAAATAAAGCATTATTTTCTACCCCTCTTCTGATTTCTGATAGATGATTATATATTCTGTCCTTAAGGCGCTGGTTTGTTTTTCCTATATAATATGCTGAACACTTACTGCTCTTTGCTAAATAAAATAAATTTCTAGTGTTATAGGTACCATGTGCTCTAAGAACAAAGGATTACTTATACAAAGGATGGATAATGGTCTTTTCAATGTACATAAATTTACAGAACTTACATCTGCCACACTAAGTACCCATTTTCATACAATGTAGTATAAGGGTTTTAATCTGTTCTTTGTAACATAGCTTGTTCTTTAAATTACAAGACCTGTTATAACCAAAAATAGGACCATGCTCATATAAATTCTTAAGTTCAGGTACATGTGATAATACTGACCAGTGTTTTCTAATAATCTGTTTAATCTTTGCTGTTTTACGATCAAATGTAAACATAGCATGACAACTATAGTCATTCCTATTTATATTTTTTTTCTATTAATCTCATTATCCTTCCAAACGTTCAAACTGTAATCAGAATTTACTACCTGTACTTTTTTTTAAGAATATCGGCTGCAATACCGGTTTCCTATTCTGTAGTATTAACTCTTTCTCCTTAATGAGGTTATCATAGTTGTAACCCCTATTACAAAAATCAGAAACCATAGTATCAATTTGTTCATTAAACGTAGCAAAATTCCACCCATTTCATTCCTAACAATATTGTCAAAAATAAATCGTGGATGCATACTTTGCCTTAGGAGGTGTGTACACTTTTTGACTTCCTTGCTGTATAACTTAGTTTGTAGTCTACATCTGACATCCTTAATAAGTGTTACATCTAAGAATTCTATCTTTCTGTAACTGATGTGGTTTTTAAATGTTAAAAAACTAGTTGTATTTTGTAGGTGAGTAATAAAATCATCTAGCTCTATCACAGAACCTTCCCACAACAAAAAAGGTCATCTACAAAATGCTTATAAAAGACTATGTTATTTAAATATTTATTATGATTACTGGAGGGAATATATTTATTTTCCCAAAAATTCATTACCAAATTTGCATAGGTGTTGGCCATGAAAGAACCCATGGCCACACCTTTAACCTGTTTAAAATACTGGTCCTGAAAAAGGAAAACATTGTTAGATAGTATTATCTCTAGCAGGGTACAGATCAAATTTATATTAATGTCTGCAAGATTTGGTTGAGATAGAATGTATGCTCTAACCATATTGATACACTTACCATTTGGTATTGATGTAAAAAGAGAGTCAACTCCAAAGTAACCAAATAACAAGTAATAATATCATTAGAAGCTTTCCAAGTGGACAAATGTTCCAAAAAGTCCCTTGTATCCTTTACAATTGTAGTAGATGTATATAAAACAACCTTTAGCTCTTTCTCTAAAAATTTGGATATTGGCTCAGTAACCCAACCCCTAGCAGAAGCTATAGGTCAAAGGGGTGGATTACTAAGTGATTTATGAATTTTGGGAATACCATATATAAAAGAAACAGTTACACAGTTATTAATAAAAAAAAAATAAATATATTTTCTGAAAGCATACCATTATGCAACATACTTTTTAAGACAGAGTTAACATTAGCTGAAATCTGAATCGTGGTGTTCCTTGTAATTCTAACATAGTCATCAGTATATAACATATTAAGCATAGTATTAATATAATACAAAGCATTTAGTACAACTACTCCTCCTCCCTTGTGATGCCTGTGCCCTGGCCCAGCAGTCAAGGAGCCTCAATCCTCACCACTAACACCAGAGAGGGCATTTCATATATGAAGAAAGGATAACAAATACACACAGTAAAGTGCAATTTCCCTTAAAAGCACACAGAGATCACAATCAGTCCAGGGCTGGTCACTCCCTTGATCTCCAGGTCCCCAATAAGACTCCCCACTGGCACAGCTATAGGGTCCAGATCTCAGCCTAGCTGGGCAAGCTAAAACCACCAGCACCCTCTCTGTCCAACCAGTGCTTCGTGTCCCTGCCCAAGTAGCTGACACACACACACACACACACACACACACACACACACACACACACACACACACACACACACACACACACACACACACACACACACACTTTGAGATAGGAGTTTATACAACTACACAGACACTTCTGGGAAAGGCTGGCACAGGTTCTCCAGCTGTGCCCCTATTATCCAGACTATACAGTAGTACCACCTGCAACCACCCAGCTAATTTTTTTCAGCTATTCAAAGGCCCTTAAAAGGGTGTCCAATTATTACTGTGCAATATTATTATCCAATTGGTAGTATAACTAAACAGTCAAGGATTATTAGAGTGACATGGTCCAGTAATCACTATAAATATGCAATGTACTCTAGAGCTTAAATTATCTCTACACAAAACAGCCACAGTTGAAAGGTTTTAAAACATTTTATAATAAATAATAAAAACCCAAGACAATACTTCATTTGATATTGTTAATCCTCGTTCATTCCTTACGTATGGGTATTGGTTCCGACCTTGGAACCGAGCTGGCCATTTTCCAAGCTCGCGTCAGCTACAAACTCTTGAGCTAAATTCTTACCCATAATCCATCTCTCCCTGTCACCCCAGATTTCATTTGCCGCATTGCCATTCGGTCGTGTCAAGCTGCTTCTCTTGAGCTAAGTATAGATATTTATTGTCAGACTAGTCATATATATAACTTTTTCTGTCAGAAAAGTTTCTATTTTGTTGTCTCTTACCCTATTGCATTTAGCAACCATATTTTCTTGAGTTTTCTTCTCTTTACTCTGCACCTTTTACTGCAAGGTATTTCTCCCTTACAATTGTTGGTAATCTCTTCCTTTTCTCCATACCTTCGGGTATTCTTTTGTACCATTGCTGGTACCCTTTCTACTGTCCCTTTTTTCTATCATGGCAGATAAGAAAGGTAGTCCGGGATTTAAAAGGTGTTCTGATTGTGGACACAAATTACCTACATCAGATGCACACTCTTTGTGTGTTTATTGCTTGGGTGTGTCCCACTTATCTGTTGACCCGCCCTGTGCTATTTGTAAAACTTTTTCTAACAGAACCTTGTTGAAAGGAAAAATAAGTTGTTGCTGAAGGGACTTCTCAAATGTCCCTTTTCAGAGGCTATTTCTGGGTCAGAGGCTTCAACCCCGCCTAGAGCCCATAAGAAAATTTTGGATGATCCTACTAAAGCCAAGTCTTTGCCTTCGTCCCCAGCTGGGGACTCCCACTAACCAAGACCTAAGAAGGCTAAAGTTTCTGCTTTGGAGCTCACTCAGTCAGCCCCAGTGCTTTTGGTGCCTAGACTTTCGGCACTGAGGCCTTCAACACCATCAGTGATCTTGGCTCCATCTTCTCCTGTGGCCTTTACTATATCGGCACTGAGGGGCTCCTCAGTTCAGACTATTATGACTACTACATCGGCACCGACCGTTCAGTTGGCACAGACCTTGACCACGTCGGCTCTGACATCTTACTCAAAACTGACGCCTCAGTTCTTGGCTCCAATTTTGTTGGTTCCAGCTTCGGTACCGGCAACCACTTTGGCACCGATCCTTGTGGCAGTGCAGACCATGACCTCAGCACCAATGATTTCCTCGGTGCATACACCCATAGTCCAGTCTCTCTTGGCACCATTGTTCTTGGTGCAGACTGGTGAGGTGGGCACTGAGCTTGTCTTTTCTGTGGACAGACCTATTTCTCCCTCAGTCTCTGTGAGGTCCACTAGAAGCCTTTCTGAACATGACGTGTTGCGTCTTGTGGATCAATTGCTTCTGGCCAGAGGTATCCCACCCCACAGTGCCTATCCTTCCTTGGGAGATGATCACTCATCTCCAAAGACCCCTTCTTATTCTCCTTCTTCATTGCCTTTGAAGTCCATTGATATAGCACAGTCTTCCCCCTCTGCGGTTCCCTTTATGGATCTCACTAAGGAACTGCAGTTGCCTTTGTGGCAGGAGAGTTTTGCTATGACCCAGGATGACAGTTGTGACACACGTAACTTGCTGTTCCACAGCCATCCGGGGACTCCAAGTCGACAGGCTGAGCCACTTAGGAGAGGGGTGACCCCTGTCCTGGACACTCAACCCTCTTCAGGTGGACCAGCCTTTCAACTGATGTAGAAGACTCTGGCTTTTGCTGGTGATACTGTGCTGTCTATCCCCCCGCCCTCCTCTTTTACACTGTTTTCACAAGTCGCACCTAGTGGACACCGGGTGCAAGGGCCTCAGGACATATTCCCACAGGAAACTCCTTTTCCGCTGTCTTCCCTGGCTTCTCCCTCTGAGGAAGTCCACCAGAAAAGTTTGTGTAAGAGGAAGCCCATGGACTCCACAGAGGAGTCCCTCACTGAAGACACAGACTTTGATGAGGGGGAAGGATCCTCTCAGTCACTCTCTGAGGTATCCTTTGGTGATATCCTCAAAATCCTTAAACAGAGAGGTGACTGGCAGCCCTCTAATCCAATCTCTGATGAGTCTTTGTTCCTGCAGGCCTTTCACGCCCAGCCCCCTACCTCCTGGGTTACTCCACCTGGCGATGAACTTGTCTGACTCATCGTGCAGCGTGCGTGGAAGGCTACTGACACCGTCGAGGCTATTTCCCAGAGGCCAGATAAGATTTTGTCCCCTCCTGCTACGGATCCCCATTGGTCTAAAGATCTTCCTGTGGATGCTTTGGTGGTGGTGGCTGCAACAAAAAAGGATATGGCAGAAGAAGAAAGCCAGACTGTCCATCCGCCTAACAAAAAGTCCCGGGCCCTGGACACGATAGAGACGCGCACCTGTACATCAGCGACCTTTACTATCAGGTCCCTGAATTATATGGCACACTTTACCAGGCTTCAAAGGGATCTGATTTCCGAGCTCTCTGAAACCTTGGCTGGTGCTTTGTCTGATGAGGTCCGTGACAAAGTGGCCTCTAAGCTGGCCACCATTGAGTCAATATCTAACTCCTCTATGTGACTGATATCCCACACATCAGAAGGAGCAGCTAGAGTGGCGGGTTCAGCTGTGGTCTTGAGATGACAAGTCTGGATGTGCTTGTGCGATTTTGCGGAACCCTTTAAGGCTTCCTTTCTTAACGCTCCCTTTGAGGCCTCTTCTTTGTTTTGACCCAACGTTAAAAGCACATTGGCCAGATGTGAACAGGACGGTAAGACCCTTTCTGCCATAGGTGTCCATTATTCTTCCCCTCAACGTGCTTTCTCTCTAAACCAAAAGAGTGGGAAGATATGGTTCAAGAAATCTCAGGGTCCTTTCCGTGACACAGGCTGAGTTCCTCCCTAGTGGCAGAGGGGGAAACTCACAGGGAAGATGCTCCTTTTGGGGAAGAGGGGTCCGCATAACCAGGGTTCCAGGGATTCTTTCCCTGGCCAATCCTACCAGCGCTCCTGAAGAGTGGCCCAACTCCTTTCCTCTGGAGGTGGTTGGGGGTCATTTCTCCTTGTACCCTTCTGCCTGGCTAACCATCACCATCTGGGGTGGGGGTGGGGGCAATGTCAGGGACAAACAGTCCAAGGCACTTAGTCCGAATTGGAGGCCCGACTGCATATAACTGTTCTAGAGCTGAGGGCGGTACTTCTGGCGTTGCAAGCATTCCATCCCCTGCTGCCATCTGGGATTATTGCGATTCAATCAGACAACATGGTGGTGGTCTGGTACATCAACAAACAAGGTGGAACCAAATCTTACCCCCTTTGTCGAGAGGCCATGAGGATATGGCAATGGGCGATGGCTACCAACCATTTTCTTCTAGCAACGTACATTCCCAGGAGTTCCAATGTGATAGCAGACAGACTCAGCAGGTGCATTCTACAACCTCACAAGTGGTCCCTGTATCCCTTGATAGTGGCAGAGATCTTCCACCACTGGGGCTGTCCTTGCTATGACCTCTTTGCTTCCCCAAACAACCACAAATGCAGCAACTACTTCACCCTGATTCCCCCTCCGGGACAGTCACCCAGGGATGCTGTAGTCCACGATTGGCCCTCAGGTCTTCTTTATGCATTCTCACCTTTTCTCCTCATTCCCCACTTTCTGAAGAAAGCCCGTCGGTTGAAGAGCAAGGTGATCCTCATAGCACCATATTGGCCTCGTTAGATTTGGTTCCCCTTCCTTTGGTCTCAGCTACTAGATCGACCATTGTTTCTCCATCCAACCCCAGAGTTGATCTCACATCCACAGAACCTGATTCACCCCCAAATTGGACAGCCTGAAGCTCACAGCTTGGCTACTCCAATTCCCTTGATTGCCAGGCAGAATGATCTTTCATTACCAGTACGTAACATTCTCATTGCATCTCATAAGTCTTCCACTAGAATTACTTATCTTAGCAAGTGGAAAAAGATTTACCTGTTGGCTGAAAGAAAAACAAGTAGTTCCCTTCTCAGCACCAGTGTCGATATTACTAGAGTATCTGGCTGACCTTTTTCAATCGGGTCTATCGGCCTCTACCATTAGAGTTCATTTGGCTGCAATATCTAATTTCCATGAGGGTGTCCAAGACTCCTCTCTTATGTCACACAAATTGTGCAAGACCTTCATAAAAGGTATGAATCATCTGAAGCCACCTTTTAGAGAACCTATTCAACCATGGGATCTGTCACTAGTTCTACAAGCTCTGACAATGCCACCCTTCAAACCAGCTTCTTCTTGCGACCTCAAATATTTGTCATGGAAAACCTTGTTTTTGGTCGGCATTACTTCTGCCAGACGTATCTCTGAGCTTCAAGCTTTATGCATCAAGAGTCCATACTTGATTTTTCATAGAGATAGAGTGTCTTTGAGAGGTAATCCTTCATTTCTGCCAAAAGTGATCTCTGAAATGTCCATTAATCAAACCATTGAATTGCCAGTTTTCTTTCCCAATCATTCAAACAGAGGAGAGTATTGCCTACATACCCTAGATATTCACAGGCTAATCTGTTTTTACTTAAACAGGGCTAAGTCCTCTCATAAATCTGACCAGTTATTTTTGGCCTATTCTAGACCTAGATTAGGATCTGCTGTTGCTAAGGTCACATTAGCTAGATGGTTGAAAGACTGTGTGACCTTCATTTATACACAATGTAATATTCCGATGTCCTTCAAGAATGCAACTGCAGTCATAACATATGGGTTGTCCTGCCTCAGGCAGCCCTCGGTCGGCCGGATTCCAAAGTCTGGATCCGGCATCAGCTGGTGTCGCCTCCTCTCCGACGTCAGAATGGCTGGAGTACAAAGGCATCGGCCAACGCCATCTTCTTCAGTCTTTCTTGCCACGCGGTGCCCGAAGCAGAAGCAGTTCGCAAGTGCCGGTCGGTCAGCTCCTGTGTTTTCAGTACCGAAGTCATCTAAAAGCTAAGTACCCCGTTGGGGAACATTTTTTCTTGCCTCAGCCGATGTCAGAACAAATTGAGAAAGTTAATAATTGTTTGTCTTGTGGTAAACAAATACCTCATAAGGACTTCCATTCTTATTGCCTCCCTTGCCTGGGCCCAGACCACGATGTCTTGGCCTGTGCTGCCTGTGCTTGCTTTAATAAGCGCACTCTCAGGCGCCGGGCAGAATTTGCCGAAGACTTTTTCGGCGAATCTTTCGCTTATATCATGCCGTCGAAACAACCGACATCTCAATCTACCAAAAAACGAAAGGACCGGGACCGACATCCTCGGCCTGCGTCCTTCACCGATACTCCTCCTAAACCCTCCGCAAGTGCTTCGGTCCCTTTGGAAGCGGTAATTCAACCGCTCCAGGCCGACGACACAGCGTTAACATGTCCTTCGGTCTCGGAGTCTACACCGGTGCCGGTTGTTGATTTTCTTCCAGAAACCGAAGTTCTGGATCTACCCGACACCATTCCTGTGGACAAGGTTACTCCTGCACGTGGGGCAGCTAGGCCTCCTGTATCCATGTCCATCAAGGCCTTTGCACATGCTAAGGCCGCCATCCAGGCCAAGGCCCATCCTAAACCTACTGCCCAGGCCCCTTCTTCTGATAAACAGATCATGTCTCTTGCTGCAGATCTTATTTCTCTTATCAGGGGGTCTCACCCTCATCCAGACAGAGGTTCTCAGCCACCTGCAGAGAAAAGGCCTAGACCTGAGAAGGCCGACAACCTCTCTTCAGATGAAGCCTCTGGGGATTCTGAACATTCAGATACCCAAGAAGAATCCTTCCAAGCCTATGAGGACTCTGATGCTGAGGAATCAATTCCCTCTGCCTCTCCGCCAGAGGATTTTTCGTTCGGTGAAGTCCTACACTATGAGGGTGCATTTTAAATGGCAGGGTCAGGAATTCTCTGATTCCAGGAAAAGACTACGTACCTTCCTCAAGCTTCCCCAGCACAGACCTTTAGCTATCCCTCCAGTTATGGATGTCCTGGATGATGTTTTCTCCGACTCCAGTGCTAACCCTGATTCTCTCCCTCCTGCTCCTGTCAAGCCAGACAGATATTATAGGGTCCCTGACACCCACAAACATCTCTTTAAGGCCCATTCTGTGGATCTAGAAACTATTTCACAGGGCTCCAAGGGAGTGGCTACTTCCACAGCCAAGAATCCACTGCCAGCGGATAGGGAAGCTAGGTCCCTGGAGAGATGGGGTAAAAAAGTTTATACCTCTACCACCCTGGCCATGAGGTCACTTAACTGCCTTTTTCATATGTTTCAGTACCAGGATTTTTTACTGGATGATTTACAGAAAAAGATATAAAGGCATTGCAGGATCTAGTACATAACACTCAGCAGGTTAGCAATCATTTTCTTCAGTGTGGTTATGATGCCCCAGTCATGTAGGGCAGCTATGACTGGGGCTGTGATATGCAGACATGCTTGGTTAAAAGAACAGCCACTGCCAGACCATGTTAAAGTAAAGTTACTTGATGCACCTCTGGAAAAACCGAAGCTTTTTGGTGCTAATACACAAGATGTATTGAAATCCATTGAGGAAAAAGCTATGTCAGTACAGACAGTCAAAGATTTCCTCCAGGTTCAGCCACCCAGATTCAGCAGGAATTGGCCTTTAAAGAATTGGTCCTTTCCAGACACTGACAAGTTTCAAAGGGGAAAAAACAGGCATGCCTGAGGTAGAGGGCAATACCGAGGCTCCTACAGGGGGCCACCAATGGCAACCACCAAATCAAAGAAGTGGCGCAGGCAGTCCAGCTGCACCACAAGGACAACCACAATGACTTGACTTTCATACCACCTACAAAGGTTCAAAGAGAAGCACCTTTGGGCGGAAAATTATCCTTATTCTCAAAAATCTGGCATATCTTAACCAAGCCTGGTTTGGTTTAATGAATAGTTTTGTAAGTTATTGTATGAATCACATATTACATTATTTTATAATATATATGAAAGTTAAAGTATGATTTTATTGTATGTTCGTTTTTCAAAACAAGTTCCTATATATAATTTTTGCAAATTTAGTCAGTAAGTTAATCATCTAAGCATATTTATATATTTATATAATTATATATTACATATGGAAACAAGGAGTGTGTGTAATCAATTTAATTTGTGCATGAATTTGCTTTGTATGGGAAAGAAAGAAAAAATTCAACAGCAGAATGCATAGTACTTTAAAAAGCATGTACTTTAAAAATTTTTGTTTACATACATTTCCTGTTCATTGTGGCATGACCATACAAGGAAGAAATTCATTTATGGTGTACTTGGTCAATAATTGTTCCAATCACAGGTTTAATTAATTAATCAATTTCATCAATTACGTTGTAAATTGCTTTAAAACAACAATATAAAAACAAGAGGCACTGTGTATTCATTATTCTGATGAAGTCTGCCTGCAGCAGACGATAGCGCTGAATCTATTGAATTTTATTTTTGTTATTAAAGAAGATTGTGGTCTGATCACACGGAGTTTTACTTTTATGGTTTATTGGACTTTTTACATTTTACGAGTGATATCTTAACCAAGGACAAATGGATTCTGGATTTAATAGACAAAGGTTACAGATTCCACTTCCATACTTTACCAATAAGACAAGGCATGCCAAACCTGCCACTACATCAAAGGGCAGAGGCACTCATTCAAGTTTCAAAGCTGTTAAATATAAAAGCAATAGAAAAGGTTCCTCCACAGGAACAAGGCCAGGGATTTTATTCAAGACTGTTCCTTGTTCCAAGAAAGGAAAACAAATGGAGGCCTATACTGGACTTGTCTACTCTAAATACTTATCTCATTGTGCCAAAGTTCAAAATGCTGACGTTGCAGCAACTCCTTCCCATGCTGGGCAAGGGGTCTTGGCTGGTCACTCTGGACCTCAAGGAGGCATACCTGCATGTCCCAATCAGACAAAGCTGCAGAAGATACCTCAGATGTCTTGCAGGGGCAGAGCATTATCAATTCTCAGCATTGCTGTTTGGCTTATCTACTGCGCCCAGAGTGTTCACGAAATGCCTGGCATCAGTAGTGGCACACTGCAGACTCCAGGGGATTCAAATATACCCCTACCTGGACGACTGCCTCATACAAGCAGACAACAAACAAACCTTGATAGCAAACTTGGACTATGTCATTCAATTACTACAGGCCTTGGGATACACAGTCAACATTCAGAAATCAAGACTTCTGCCATCCCAACAGATTATTTTCCTAGGAGCCAAACTGGACACAAAAACACAAATGGCTTATCTCACAGAGGAAAAACAACAGCAGTTACCAGAGTACTTCAAAGGCCTAGCAAAGCTCTCCCAGCTGACTGCAAGGAAAATCCTGCAGGCCCTGGGGTTCATGGCATCTTGCATTCTTCTGATACCTTTGGCAAGACTTCATATGAGAAAGCTGCAATGGTATTTAAAAAGCTTATGGTCCCAACACAGCCAAAGCCTAGAGGACGTAATCCCACTCATTCCATGTCTACAAAGAGAATTTTTGTGGTGGGCTCAAACAAGTCAGTTAAACAAAGGCATGTCTTTCAACAAACCTCAAGCAGGTCAAATGATTACAACAGATGCCTCAGACCATGGATGGGGGCGCACATGGAGGGCAGATGCATTCAAGGTCAATGGACACCAAGGGAAAGGCATCTGCACATAAACCAAAAGGAGATGTTGGCAGTGATACATGCAATCGAGTCTTTATAAAAATCACTTCAACAAGGATATTTGCTAATAAGGACAGACAACACCACTGTTATGTGGTATATAAACAAGCAGGGAGGCACTCATTCTTATTCCCTCTGCAGACTAACAATGATTCTCTGGGAAAAATCCCTAAGTCTGAAGATACATCTGCAATCCCAGTTTGTGCCAGGCAAGGACAATGTACTGGCGGACAAGCTGAGCAGAAATTTCTTGGATCCACACGAATGGATGCTGCATCCTCACATTTTCTCACAAATAACAAGGACATGGGGAAGACTGGACATAGATCTCTTTGCTTCTCACATGAATCATCACCTGGAAAAGTTCTGTACAAGGACCCACCATCCTCTAGCCTGGAAAACGGATGCTCTCTCCTTCAGCTGGAATTCCCTAACAATTTATGCATTCCTCCTCTACCACTGCTGACCAAGGTGATACTGAAGATCAAAGCAGAACAACCAACAGGCATTTTGATAGCTCCAGACTGGCCAAGGCAGCACTGGTACCCATTGCTGTTGAGCATAACTCGGACCAAACCGTGGCCTCTGCCACTATGGCCTCTGCTTCTAACACAACACGATTACAGGACTGTTCATCAAAACCTGAAAACATTGCATCTGACAGCCTGGAGGTTACCATAACTCCTTCCGATATCTCTCTTTCCAAAAGTTCAAGAGATCTTACTGGAAGCACGCAGACCTTCCACCAGAAAAACCTATTCAGCCAAGTGGAAGAGATTCATCATCTGGAATGCTAACAGGGGTCAGGATACAACAGTATTGAGTATACCTCAGATATTGGAATACTTGGCAGAAATGTTTCATACTGGTCTCTCATATTCTTCCATAAAGATTCATGCCTCAGCAATCTCAGCAAAATACAATTGTGATCCACCTGTGTTTTCGCATCCTTTGCTAAGACAGTTCCTAAGAGGGATAAAGAATATCAAACCTCCCAGGAAACCGCCAGTACCTGCATGGGACCTCAATTCCGTCTTGGAAAAATTAACTCTTCCTCCCTTTGAACCAGCAGCAACTTCAGAAATGCAATTTCTCTCATGGAAAATGGTTTTCCTATTGGCAATCACATCAGCAAGAAGAGTCTCGGAGATACAGGCACTCATGGCAGTACCTCCTTTTCTCATTTTTCATCAGGACAGAGTCTCTAAGAACCAATCCTTCATTCATGCCAAAAGTAATTTCCAGGGTGTCTCTAAATCAAGCCATTCACCTGCCTACTTTCTTCCCCAATCCTCAAAACAGGGGGGAAGCACTGCTGCATACTTTGAACATACACAGGCAACTACGCTACTACTTGGACAGAACTAAGGCCACCAGAAAGTCTGACCAACTGCTTGTAGCCTATGCTGCTGGAGTACAAGGAAAAGCAAACTCCAAACAAACAATTTCCAAATGGATTGGACACTGCATCAGATTCTGCTATTCTTTTCATGGAAAAAGTGTGCCAGCCAATATTAGGTCACACTCCACCAGAGCTATAGCCACATCAACAGCTTTCCTAAGAGGAGTGGCTACAAAGGACATTCTAGAGGCTGCTACATGGAGCTCCGTGCATACATTTACCAAGCACTACAACCTGCCTTTATACTCCAGATCCCGAGCAGACTTTGCTTCGGCAGTCCTGCAGGGCATTTTAGCTACACCATCACTTTCTTAGTTCCAACCACTCCCAGCTTGGCTTTGGTATTCAACCCATATGTTATGACTGCAGTTGCATTCTTGAAGGACATAGTACAGTTTTGTACCTACCATAAATGTAGATGTCCGATAGATATGCAACTGCAGTCAGATTTTCCCACCCTCCTACCCCTCTGCAACCTTCTTTATGGGTCCACTCCCCCTATTCCTATTATCTGGGGGTATCTCCTATGGTGTATCTGTTTATTACTGTTGTGCATGTCTGGAATTGTTTATCCATTCACCAAATTTAGCCTTCCTAGGAGGGCACCTGGCATCTGGGGCAAGAAACACTGAAGAAGATGGCGTCAGCCGATGCCTTTGTACTCCAGCCATTCTGACGTCGGAGAGGAGGCGACACCAGCCGACGCCGGACCCAGACTTTGGAATCTGGCCGACCGAGGGCTGCCTGAGGCAGGACAACCCATATGTTATGACTGCAGTTGCATATCTATCGGACATCTACATTTATGGTAGGTACAAAACTGTATTTTGCCTACTACCATGAAGGCTCATTCGACAAGGTCGGTGGCAACTTCTGCTGCCTTCCATGCCAGAGCTTGTTTACATGACATCTGTGCAGCTGCAACTTGGGCTATGCCTCATGCCTTTATCAATCATTACAAATTGGATTTGGCCTCCAGGGGAAGAGCATCTTTTGGTTCTATGGTGCTCAGGAATATCCTTCCATGAGAGCCTCCCAGGAATAGAGGTAGCTGGGGACTCTGTCCCATATGTAAGGAATGAACGAGGATTATACAATATCAGATAAAGAAGTTATGTCTTACCATAATGTTCCATCTGTATTGTTGATCCTTGTTCAGTCATTATGACCCCCCCTTCCTTCCCCCTCCTGTGGCTTCTAGTGGATCTCACCATCCGGTTCTCTTAGGTCATTTGACCAGAGGTAGCCTCTACCTTCTTTTGACTTGCAAACTCAATCTGAGGTAACAGGGAGAGGGGGATTATGGGTAAGGGTTTAGCTCGAGAGTTTGTAGCTGATGCAAGCTTGGAAAATGGCCAGCTCGGTTCCGCGGTCGGAACTGATACCCATATGTAATGACTGAATGAGGATCAACAGTACAGATACAACATTATGGTAAGACATAACTTCTTTTTACTACACATTGCTAGTCAAGAGTTCAGAGATCACAGAGGAATACTTAAAATAATTCAGTAGTGCAGTTCTGACATCACAGAAAAACACTTAGTCTAATCTTTCTAGTTTCCAGCTATTTCTAAAAGAAAACACAAGTCTAAGATAAACTTACATAAGAAAACAGGCAGAGTACTGATGAATTGGATAGTCAAGACAAAAATGTTTAATCCTCTCTGGTTCTCTCTGTTTAAATTGAAATTGCAGTTCTGGTTCACATTACATCATTCTTCACACTTTCCTGGGGTTCCAGGCTAACAGAAACTGCATTTACATTCTTAACATCTCCTTGTGTTATATTGCAGCTGGTCAGGCAGCAGAGCAATAAAAATACATTTTCATGTTTAAATCTAGCAGTTTAAATCTTGGTTAAAACAATAGAAAGAATGTCTTCATATAGACGGGCTGGAGCCGACTTTAGATCAGTGGGTCACAACATGCTTTTACTTGGTCAGTAGAGAGCACTGTTGTGACACTTTTTGCAGTTCCACATCTAACAGCAGTTTTTTTTCCATTTAAGACAACAAGCCTGTGGCGTACATTAATATTTACAAATGATAGAATTATCTGTAAAATTATATCTGGCTAGGCTGGCAGCCTTCACATCCCTTATCAGCTGGTTTTATAATAATATTTTCATTGGATGTCAGGGAGGATATGGCTTGAAATTCTTCCTTATTTAAATTGGAAAATGGACCACTTTGTTTATGTGTATATAGTTCATAAATCTCATTTTCCACTAGTTTTTCAAATACAGACATGAAGTTGTTACTAAAAGGAACCTAAGTACCTTTCCTTTGATACATCTGATTGCCATTACATTCGGAATCAGAAAACATAATTCTCAAGTTTAACTTCCTTACGAACAACTTTAACTCAACCAAAATTTGTGATATATCTGCAGCTGAGGCAGGACTAAATGACACTCCTTTATTTCAGTATTCAAAGTTCAACATCAGACAGTATATAATCATACACATTAAAAACAAGGTCAATGTTCTTATTTTCCTTCCTTAGCGCTTTACCTGGCTACGTGTAAATGGTCGAAGGAATGAACTTCTTTGTTCAGATTGTTCCTGTGGCTATAAGTCCATTTTCTCATTGGTGGAAGTGGTCATGGGTTTTTTTGAAGGTGGGGAAAATCCAATGGATCCAAAGCAGATACCAAGTCAGCATCTACCATAGCTGGTGGTAAAACATGTGTATTAGGATTAGCAGAAGAAACTGACTCAGCCATTGTTTCTTGAATTTGTGTAGTTTCCATTTGTTGATTTAGATGTGCAATTTTGTGTGTATCAGTTGTTAAAGAAACAGGAACTGATGCAGTCAGGTTGGTTACATTGTCAGTACCCATGGAAATAGGCATTGAGATGTCTTTCACTACCCTAATATTGTAATTGGTGATTTTATGTTTGGGCCAAACAAATACATGGCCCCATTGAAAATAAAGTACATGTCTTGTGAATTTGCATTTTTTAACTTCTGCTAAATTAACGTTTGCTCAAATAAAGTAAGCCATTCCAAAGATTCACTGAGCAGCTGTGAATGTAAATTAGACTCAATACTCTTTAACAGAATGTCATGCAGCTCAGACATCTCAGTTTTTGGCTGCAACTCAATTGGTTCAAAGAGCCTATTCATTAGTTTCATATACTGGATCGAGCAAGACAGATTAATATGTTGCCACTGTCTAAGCAAGTTGGGATGCTTTTCCCGATAAGTGGGCATTTTTAAAATATAGAGCCCACATGGAATAAGCCACAACTGAATGTATACTTCAAAATTCAAATGTTGTAGTTGCAGTTTTTTAAGATGTTGCATACTATATTCAAACCTTAGGATACAATCATTAAATTGTAGTAAAGCAGTATTAAGCATGTTTAAAACAGAATCTGCATTTAGAGTATCACCAGTTTGAGAATTTTCAGGTAAAAAAGGATTGCATTGAATATCAATTAAGTCATGAATATGCTTTACAAATCTTGGTCTTCCATCACTAGTAGATGGTAGGTGATTTAACAACCTCATGGTAACACAGGTTTTTAACTAACAGGAACAACAAGAGAATAAAAAACCTGAGTTACCAAAACGAGAATGAAAAAACAATAAGTAGTAGTCTGGAGCCAAGAGTCACTAAAATCCTTTAATGTTGCTAGTAGTGACACTTTCACATTTAAAACACGTCCTCAGGGAATAACAGTCTATTGTAAAAGATTAACCACTTATATACAACCAAATAGTCATGTGACAAACCAGAGTAATTAAATCATATGTCCATAAAACAATTAAATATTTAAAATCATCTAACAGCAATTAAAATTATACAAAGTATATATAAAATATATAGAAAACAACTTCATCTTACTCTAAAAATGTAAGCACTGGTTTAATACTAACTACATCATTTAAACCTGGTAAACTGTTTGACTTGAAATACAAAATCCATTTATTCTCTTCATTTTCTGTATAAATCTTTATATCTCCGTGAACATGGGGGGAACAACACCCAAAATCATAAATTTAAATTTATGACATGTCAGTAGATTGTATATCTAAATAAAGTCCATTTATTATCTTCATTTTCTGTATAAATCTTTATATCTCCATGAACTTGGGGGGAAACAACACTCAAAATCATAAATTTAATTTATGACTTATGTCAGTAGATTGTATATGTCTAAATAAAGCATTATTTTATACCCCTCTTCTGATCTCTGATAGATGACTACATATTCTGTCCTTAAGGTGCTGGTTTGTTTTTCCTATATAATATACTGAACATTTACTGTACTTAGCTAAATAAATTAAATTTCTAGTGTTACAGGTACCATGTGCTCTAATAACAAAGTGATACTTATACAAAGGATGGATAATAGTCTTTTCAGTGTATATAAATTTACAAAGTTTACATCTGCCACACTGATAAGTATCCATTATCATATTATGTAACAAGCTATGTTACAATGAACAGATTAAAACCCTTATACCACATAGTATGAAAATGAAAATTACATGCAGTTTTGTATAGTGGGCAGTCAAAGGAATTTTCAATTTGGGTGTGGAGTTTTTTTAGTGATTACTATATATGTTAATGATATAAAACAAGCACTTGTCATTAGTTATATGGTATTCAAGCTTTAGAGTGTAACAAGATAAGGAAGGTTGGATAAAAGCAAGTTTAAGTTAATATAATGTGATCTTGGGCTGCTGTGGTGGGGAAAGGGTGTAAAAGTGTAC
Organism: Protopterus annectens; assembly: GCF_019279795.1. Taxonomy (NCBI): domain Eukaryota; kingdom Metazoa; phylum Chordata; order Ceratodontiformes; family Protopteridae; genus Protopterus; species Protopterus annectens. The sequence goes on from NC_056735.1 coordinate 1,457,346,355, forward strand.
TATGTATATGTAGAAATAATGTTTTTACAATGGTAGATGTGTGGATTGATGTCTTTGGATTTAAATTTAGGCAGTTTTATTTAAAAAATAGACTTCAAGAAAGACATAATGCAATAAATGCCAAAGTTCCCTTCCCCCCTTTCACTTGAAGAGGTGAGGTGCTATTTCACTGATGGGTACTAGGTGCTAAATGAGTTAGCTATAGCTGTGACAAGGAGTCTGTAGATGGACACAATTAATTTTGTGAGTTCTGAGCATTCTTTGCTGAGACAAGTCTTAGCATAGGTTCTGTGGCAAGCAGTTCAGTGAAAAATAAATGTAGTCTGAGATAGGGGGAAATGAATAAGAAATAGCAGCCTCCCTAGCAGCCTTAATACTTTAATGCATTTAATAGAAATGTGCACAATTTAGTTTTATTTAAAGGTATCCCATGCACTTTTTGTTAAGGCTAAAATGTAATGTTTTCTGAAAGCATGCAATCTGTTTTTCATATATGGGAAGGGAATATATATAAGAAAAGTACAAACAGTAATCAGTGCAAGTGGGAACACAGTCTGTAATGTATTTTAGCATAGGTGACCTAAATTTTAGATTAAGTAATGCTTGTGGGTACAGCTATTGATTTGGGGGCAATTACACCTATCTGTAGAGTTACATTTCATTTATTGAAAATATATATAGTTGTATGTTTGTTCTATGTTAATAGGGGATGTGGATTCTGAAGATATTCCTAGTTTTTGTTTGAGGTTTTTCATTAAAGCAAACAGTCATGAAGAATATGACATAGGTTCAAATAAGGTGAGAAGAAACAACTATATACAAGAGTAGTCTGCCAAACTGTGCTGATTTAAGATGAAAGTTGGAAATACTCACTGAAAAGCACTGCCATATGTAATGGGTGGGAAAAATAGCTTTCTATCATAATGGCTACTCTTTCCATATTTTATGGGATTTAAATGACCTTAGAGATGTAGACAAAAAGGAAAGAATATTAAATAATATTACAAAATGTAGGGTGCACATAGCAACATCATAAGAAAAAACCCAGGATTTAATAAAACCCATGTAGGCATAGTGTAGAGCCTACATGGAATGGTACTGTGTCTGTGTGCATGGTTCCCCCTTGGCAGTGTGCCATGCATATTAATCATGGCATGTTGCCGAAAGAGAGCCAAGGAAGATGATTATTGGATCAGTGTAGAGAGTGTAGTGTAAACTGTGTCCAAAGATGGGTAAGACACTCCCTGCACTGTCCAGTTGTAGTATAGCAATTTTTTTTTTATTTAAAAAGCATGTTTGTGCGGTGTGGTGCAGAGCACAGCAATGCTAAGCATTGCCAGGACACCTGCCAGACATATATAGAAACTGGATGCATTTAATTATTTACTTAACTGTCAGGTTTAAGTGTAGCTGAGTGGCTTTGTGCATCGTGGTGCTCAGCATTGCTTATACATAGCTCAGTGGTATATGTAAAGGTGTAGCAGAATGTCACATATCCATATAGCCAAATGTGTAGAGTTATGGCCTCATGAGCAGTAGGTGCAGGGTTTGAATACATGGAAGGGAAAATGAGTGTTTAGTTTTGAAATACAAATTATGCCAATTATTTTTAAATTCTGGCCCACTGCCCTCTGCTAAGCTCTGCAAAGACCTGCTATGCACCGCATAAATACAATAATGGCTAAAAATGTTTATGCACTGCTTGGCTGTGCTTAGCAGGTTTTCGTACCACTAAACACTGCTAAGCATATGGGTCTTCTGGTTTTCACACTGCTCAGCTGTGCTGGTTTGTGCACTGCTAAGCAATGTGCCACATTTGTAAATATTGCCCAGTGGTGTGTAAGGGTGGAAAAACAGGCTATATTAAGCCTAATAGGTGGAAATACAGCATAATCTGTTGGAGTTCTGTCACTGAAGGATACTGTGGCAGGCATGATGAGGGTTCATGCTTTCAGGTGCAGCATTGGGGCATCCCAGAGTTCAGGGTCATGGTTGGACTTCTTGTAAAAAAAACATGAGGACTGGCTTCTGCAGGGAGGTTACCAGGGCTCAGAGTGCAAGGCAGAGGCCTGGGACTGGCTGACAAAGGACCTCACCAGTGCAACTGGTATACCCTGCACAGATGAGCAGTGTCATCACCACTACAATGACCTGAAGAAGCATAAGGGGGATCTCTTGGACATCTGGGTCCACAAATTTCAGGCAGGGGATGTCCCACATATAAGTAAGTACTTTTACCTGTGTACCACAAATATCTAATCTGTATGTCTGCTAAACTGCTATGGATAATGGTGTTCTTCTCTCCCAACAGCTGCAGAGGAGGCCAGCTTGCATTGTGAGTGTGATGAGTACAGATGTAATATGCTAACTATAGTCAAATAAGCAAGAAAGAGTAAAGCATTAACAACAATTAGGTATATACAGTAAAGATTGTATTGCAATGAATGTGGACTAAGAGCTGTACTGCACTAAGTGAATATTGCCAACTGTAGTGCAATAAGCAGAGACGACTAAGGCATTAACTGTAGAAACTATTTAAAATAAAGATTCTAGTGCAGTAAGTTTGAAATTACAGCTGTATTGCAAAACTTGCATAATCACAACTGTTGTGCAATAAAAACTCAAAGCTATTCCAGGAACTTCATGAAGGTATTTCCAATAAAGGCTGTTATGCAGTAAGTGTGTTAGTAGAACTGTTTTGCAAGAAATGAATGATGACAACTGTTGTGTGATTAAAACATGAAACAATACCAGCACCTGCATAAAGGTACAACCAATAAAGTCTGTTGTGCAATAAGTATGGATTCAGAGCTACATAATGCACACAACTTCTCTTTCTGGTCAAGGCTGATCCTAGGCCACTATTGTACACATAATGCTTTTGTCATCCACAAACAGCAGGTAAGAGGGTATATGGGTGAGGTAGCCCACTCTATGATCTGATATTGTTAGTTGACTCCACAGATACCTAAACCCACTAACAATATATTGTGTACACCTGCAGTCGATGGTAATGTATAGCTTACCTACTATCTCTGTCATGCTTGTATTTCATGTATATCTGTTCTACTGTCGCTTCTGGCTAGTATAAAACTGTAGTAGTACCGCCAGGTCATATTTTTTTCCAGGTAAGCTGTAGGCAAATAGCAGTCAATCAATAATCAGCAGTGACTCAGTAGCTCCGATTGTTAAATGCACAGTGGTATAAAGTGCATTTCGGCACCCACACAGACCAGCGTTCAAATCCAGTGCTATGTTTCACTACATAATGCTGACAACTTCTCTTTCCACAGGAACTACAGGTAAATGGATGAGGTATAATCAATAAATAGCCATGTGTCTAGATGTTACAGACTGAATCATTAGCAAGCATGTGAAAATACAGCATAAAATAAAGGAAATAAATACAATAATAAAAAAAAAATAAAGTGAAATACGTAATGTGTATATTCTTGGTATGGCTTTATGCTTGGGGTGTCTGTAAAAATGTTGCTGCAGCCATTCATACATGCCATGCAGATGTCCTCTGCAGTGACTGCTATTAGTTTCTATCCCCATGCCTGCCAAGTAAGGCATGATAGTTGTTTAGTTTCTGCACTGTACACATACATGTCTCTCAAGTATCACGCTGTCACATAAGGCAATCAGTAGTGTGCAATCCCTCTATCTCAGGTTTATCATTGACATGAATACCTAAATAGCAGAGTATCAATACTTCAGCCCACAGTACACCTTGTTAGTTATATAGGTCCACCTGATGTGCACGTGTTCTTTGTAGTTGTCCACCAGCAGTTGTTACTGCTTGGCCCATACTGTCCCATGCAGACAGTTTGAGAAGTATGTACATGCTACAGCAGCTATAGGGGACTTGTAAGTATAAAGAAATGACAGACCTGTAGAGTGGATAGTAGTACTGTTGTCAAGTATATAGCCAATAATAGTACTCATGCCCTGCTTTTCTCTGTCTTCCCACCTCTTATCTTCATTTACGTATTATTGTTATTCATTGGTTATGGTTCACTATTAACACATGTTGTTACATTAAACTGCATTTTGGGACATGCATTTATTATTGTTATGTATTATAATGGTTGCATATTAACATATCTTGTTGAATTACCTATTTTATTGGCCTTATGCTGTAACTATTACTGGAATCCTATTGTACTGACTGTTCTGTTATTTATTGTGTTTTACATAATATGCATTGTTATGTACTTGGGTTATTTCCACTGTTCTGGCATGCTGTTATTACTAACAATATGTTTTGCTAATAACTAACCGATACTTATTGCATACCTCCATCACCAAAGCACTTCAGGGTAGACTGGATGTTCTTCATGTTTCACTGTTGCAGTCATTATATTTGGGTAATCTGCTGGCAGGTTGCCCTCAGTCGGCCTGAATAACAAAGTCTTGGGTCGTGCATCAGTTGCTGTCTCCTCTTCCATGACGTCAGGTTGTCAGGGGTATAAAACATGCAGCCGATGCCATTTTATTCAGTCTTTCTTGCCGTGCAGTGCCCGAAGCAGAAGCAGTTCGCAAGTGCCGGTCGGCTGACTCCTGAAATTTCCGCATTCGAGTTTCAGAACCGAAGTCTTCAACTAAAGCTAAGTACCGCATTGGGGAAACTTTTTCTTGCTCCTTACCAATGTCAGTAAAAGTTAATAATTGCATTAATTGTGGGAAGCAAATACCTCATAAGGATTTTCATTTGTACTGTATTCCTTGCCTAGGCCCAGATCATAATGTGCCTTGCTGTCGGTTTTGTGCTAGATTTAACCAACGCACTATTAAGCGTCAGTATGTTTTTGCTTCAAAATATTTTGGATCCAGATTTAATTACCCTGAAATGTCATTGGTTAGCAAGCTGACTACCGGAGTTCACAAAAAGCGCAAAGAAAAGGACAGAGACAGACCGTCGAGGTCCAAAACCGACGACAAAGCTTCTCCTAAGCCAGTCGCCGGTTTGCCGGTACTCAGTGAGGTGCTTTCGCAGCCCCTGAAACTCACTACTTTTGAGTCACAGGCCTCTACCGAGACCCATGTGGAGTCCAATATGCCACGAGATTCTCAGAGTATTGAACCCGCGGATGTCTCTCCCTTGGATGGGTCCAAAGCCGCTGAGCAGGCACTGGCTTCTGAGGGTGTTTTCAGGCCTCAACATATTTGTATAAAACCAACGCCAGCTTCAAAAACAAGATCAAAAACATCTTCTAAGTCTACCAAAATGACGCATGAGCCACATGCTCAGGCCCCTATGCCTAAAACCAGATGATCAAAATGGCTGAGGACTTAATTACCTTGATCAGGGGTTCCCAACCCCCCCCCCCCCCCTGCTAAGAGGCCTAGGCAAGACACTGATTATGAATCTTCAGATCAGGTTTCCATTTCTTCTGATTCCTCTTCTGATCAGGAATTTTCTATTCCACCATATGAGGATTCAGATGCAGAAGAATCCATCCCATCTGCATCTCCTCCTGAGGATTATTCTTTTGGAGAAACCTTGCAAACTTTAAGGGAACATTTTCATTGGGAGAGTCAGGATTTCTCTGAATCAAAAAAGAGGCTTAGGGATTTCCTTCATCCTCCTCAGCATAGGCATTTGGCTATACCTCCTGTATTAGACATCATTGATGATGTGTTTTTGGAATCAAGCATGGCTCCTGATTCCCTACCTCCAGCTCCTAGTAAGCCAGACAGATATTACAGGGTTCCTGACTCCCACAAATTTATATTCAAAAATCCTGCTGCTGATCCTGAGACTATCTCACAGGGTCCCAAAGGTGTAAAGGCCTCTACAGCCAAAATTCCTACCCCCTCTGATAGAGATTCCAGGGGGCTGGATAGATGGGGAAAGAAGGTTTATACGTCTGCAACCTTGGCAATTAGTGCCTTAAACTGTCAAGTTTCATATGCTTAAATATCAACAGCATATTATGGGCTTATTGAAACAGAAAATTATGTTGATTTCTGATTGTGTGGAAAATAAAGAATTACAGGAATTATTGCATGCAGCAGAACAGGTTGGAAAGCATACTTTGCAATGTGGTTTTGATTCCTTGAAGGCCTCTTGCAGGGCCGCAGTTACTGGATCTGTGATTAGAAGGCATGCCTGGCTCAAGGAGCAAAAAATGCCTGATAATGTTAAAGCTAAATTGATGGATGCCCCTTTACAGCATGATACTCTGTTTGGTAATAAGGCAGAAGAGGTTTTAAAGAAAATGGAAGACAAAGCTAAATCTATGCAAACTGTAAAAGATTTCTTACAAGTGCAGCCACCCAGGTTCAGTAGGCAATGGCCTACTAAAAAGTGGTCCTTTCCTGTGTCTAACAGAGCCTCTTAAGGCAAATCCAGGTGCTCAAAAGGCTCTAGATACCAATCACAGGGTTCTTACAGGTCAAAGCAATGGGGTGCCTCCACCTCCAAATCTGGAGGAAACAAAGCACAACCCTACAGTAAGCAGTCTCAATGACTTCCCTCTACCTTCACCAAGCACTTATCTTTTGGCAGCCCCCTTGGGGGGAAAATTAGCACTTCATGCTCAAAATTGGCAGTTCATTACCCAGGACAAGAGGGTATTAAACACAGTATCCCAGGGGTACAGATTTCATTTCCATACTTTGACAATTCCAAACGGTTGGCCAGATCTGCCAAAAAATCAATGGGCAGAGGCTCAGAAACAAGTTACACCTCTCATGGATATGGGGGCTATTCAAGCAGTACCAGAACAGGAAAAGGGGCAAGGTTTTTATTCAAGACTGTTCCTGGTACCCAGAAAAGACAATGCCTGGCATCCAATACTGGACTTATCGATTTTGAACATGTTCCCGGACAGTCCAAAATTCAAAATGCTGACTTTACAACAGCTACTGCCTATGCTGGGCAGGAACGCTTGGTTAGTGAATCTAGACTTAAAAGAGGCATACCTGCATATCCCAACAAGGGAATTGTGCAGAAGATACCTCCGCTTCTAGGCAGGTTTTTTGCATTACCAATTCTCTGCACTGCCCTTTGGCTTATCTACTGTGCCCAGGGTCTTTATAAAGTGCCTGGCACCAGTAATTGCATTTTGCAGACAAAGAAGCATACAAATTTATCCTTACCTGGACGACTGTCTCATTCAAGCAGAGAATAAGGACATTCTTCTTCAACATCTGGCATTTGTAAAAAGGCTTCTAACATGCCTAGGGTACACAATAAATGAAAATAAGTCATAACTGGTACCCTCTCAAATAATTACATTGCTGGGTGCAAGCTTGAATACAACTGCCCAGATGGCTTACCTTATGCCAGACAAACAAAGGCAACTGACAACATACTTCAAACAGATGGCAACAAAAACCCAGTTATCTGCAAGACAAATTCTGCAGGCTTTGGGATTTATGGCATCCTGCATTCTACTAATTCCATATGCAAGACTGCATATGAGGAAACTTCAATGGTACCTAAAAAGTTTATGGAGTCAACATTGTCACAGTCTGGAAACAATGATTCCTGTCATTCCCTGCCCACAACAGGAGTTTCTTTGGTGGGCACAGACATGTCACCAAAACAAGGGACTGTCATTCACTCTACCCCCTGCCATCCAAACCCTAACTACAGACACATCAGACTATGCTTGGGGGGGTCCACCTGGCGGGGAGATGCATTCAGGGCATATGGAGCCCAAAACAAATGCATCTGCTTATCAACCAGAAAGAGATGCTAGCTATTCAGAATGCTCTGACAGCCTTCAAGGACTTACTTCATCCAGGACAACTTCTGATAAAGACGGACAACACCACGGTTATGTGGTACATAAACAAGCAGGGGGTACACATGCCTACCTCCTTTGCAGACTAGCCATGGCATTGTGGAACACAGCCTTGACTTACCAAGTACATCTTCAAGCTCAATTCCTGCCAGGAAAACAAAATACTCTGGCAGACAACCTAAGCAGAAATCTTATGGACCCACAAGAGTGGAAACTCGATCTACAAATCTTCAGCATGGTAACACAGAAATGGGGGAGCCCAGACATAGATCTAGTTGCCTCTCCCCAAAATTATCAACTGGACAAATTCTGCACAAGGACTTATCACAGACAAGCATGGAAAGTGGATGCTCTATCCTTCAGTTGGAAAAACCTGTCAGTCTATGCCTTTCCCCCTCTGCCTCTTCTCTCCAAGGTCTTACTAAAGGTCAGACAGGAAAAAACAAAAATGATCCTAATTGCTCTGGACTTGCCTCGTCAGCACTGGTACCAAATTCTAAGGAATATGTCTCAACTCCTTCCTTGGTACTTGCCTCAAATACCTCATCTACTGTCTCAGCAGAACAATCAAATTCTGCACACTTAGCTCCAAGCTCTGAACCTTGCAGCATGGCTGATCATTTAATTTTTCAAACAACGCCTCTCAGTAAATCTGTGATGGATGTCATTTTGGAAGCCAGAAGGCCTAGTCCTAGAAAATTTTATGCTGATAAATGGAATAGATTCTGTGCTTGAAACCAAGCAGAAGGAACGGACACAGCAAAACCAAATATCCATCAGATTTTACAATACTTGACTGAGATGCTTGACAAGGGCCTATCTTTTTCTTCAATAAAAATCCATGCCTGTGCCATATCGGCTCATTACAACACAGAGCCTCCCATCTTTTCTCATCCTCTGCTAAAACAGTATCTTAGGGGGCCTCCCAGAAGATCACCAACTCCTGCATGGGACCTCAATTTTGTGCTGGAAAAACTCACCCTGCCTCCTTTTGAAGCAGCAGCTACTGCAGATATAAAATGTTTATCTTGGAAAACAGCTTTCCTTTTTGCAATCACTTCAGCAAGAAGGGTTTCAGAACTACAGGCTCTCATGGCTGTGGAGCCTTTTATTACATTTTACCTGGACAGGGTGTCCCTCAGGACCAATCCTTCCTTTATGCCTAAGGAAGTATGCAGTGTGGCTCTTAACCAAACTATTCACCTGCCAACATTTTACCCAAATCCGCAGAACAAAGGGGGAGCGGATTCTGCATTCATTGGATGTACACAGACAACTAAGATTCTACTTAAACAGGACCAAATCTCTAAGAAAGTCTGAGCAACTACTGGTGGCATTTGCTTCAGGATCAGAGGGGAAGGCTATATCAAAGCAGACTATTTCTAAGTGGATAAGCCACTGCATTCATTTCTGCTACTTGCACCATGGTAAACCTGTGCCCAAGGGAATCAGGTCACATTCCCCCAGGGCTGCCTCTACCTCAGCAGCCTTTCTCAGAGGAGTTCCAACCAAAGACATTCTAGAAGCTACTACGTGGAGCTCTGTTCATACCTTCACAAAGCATTATCATTTGCCTCTCTTCTCCAAATCCAGGCCAGGCTTTGCAACTGCAGTTCTGCAGGGCCTTATAGCCGCTCCTAATGATATTTACTTCCATCCTTCCATCCTCCCATCCATAGCTTTGGGATTCTACCCAAATATAATGACTGCAACAGTGAAACACAAAGAACATAGTACAGTTGTGTACACTTACCATAAATGTAGATGTTTGAGTGCATTCACTGTTGCAGTCCGGGTTACCCACCCGCCATCCCCTTTTTCTATAACTTCTCTTTCCTTCACTATATTCTAAAGCCTTTGTGGTGTATTTGCTTTTAGATGAAGGTAAAGTTTATGTTGCTAAAAGTGCATTTACATATATTGCTGTTTATATATATATATATATATATATATATATATATATATATATATTTGCTCCCCATTTGGGGGGCACCTGACATCTGGGGCAAGAAAAACTGAATAAAATGGCATCAGCTGCATGTTTTATACCTCTGACGACCTGACATCATGGAAGAGGAGACAGCAACTGATGCAGGACCCAAGACTTTGTTATTCAGGCTGACTGAGGGCAACCTGCCAGTAGATTACCTAAATGTAATGACTGCAACAGTGAATACACTTGAACATCTACATTTATGGTAAGTGTACACAACTGTACTTTCCCGATGATCTGTGTACCCTACCTCAACTGGCCGTAACACTGGATCCGAGCACATCTGGGACCCAGGCTGTTGATGTCCCCTCTGCTGCCCCTGCACCACCTGCAGCATCAGTTGGAACCACCTCAGGGGACAGGGTCTAGCCTCCCCCTGTAAGCAGTGGCAGAGGTGTGGTAGTCACCCAGCAGCAACTGCCAGCCATGGTGTGTAGGATCATTCACTGGAGCTATGAACATCGCCTGCACCAGATTGAGGGCACACTGGCCAACCTGGTGGGGAAGGCTGGCCCTGGCACCCAGCCTCCAGCACAGTCACCTTTGGGGCAGTGAAGGAACAGTGTCAACTGCCCATGGGTGGGGACCTCAGTCATGCTGCTGCCATCTGGAGGTACATGTGTCTCTGATTCCACAACACCCTCCCCATCCAAGATGTTTACCCCCCTCATGTGTCACCTCCCCTGTCTCCTATCTTGTCTGTCTGATTTGCATCCTCTCCTACCCAACTGACCTCCCCACATGTACCTATATCTCTTTCCCAACATTCCACTTTCTCCTTAAAAAAATGGGCACTTGTCTCACAAAAAAATAAATTGCTCCATACATAGCTCTCCATTTCACACGTGTGACTGGACACAACTATTGTGGTCCAATTGGCTTGACAACACATTTATGTTGTCCTCACCCCTCTCTCTGTGGTTTGAGAGTCCAAATTCATCTACAAAATCTGTTGGGTTCCTATTAGAATGACGAAAATAGTAAACCAGACCAATAAACAAAACCCAAGTCCGCTGACAGAGGCAATAATCCAACAGGGTGGTACTTCGAACTTTTTATTCACGAACAAACAGCAAATTAATCCAAAAGTGCAAAACAGGAGTGCAAGACAAGCGCTTTCGCCCGGATACCTTCCAGGCTTTTTCAAGTCAAAACACATAATAGCATTCAGCTGTTGTTTAAATAGCTGCATTAATTAGTCACATGCTTAAAAAAATGTGTTTGTGTGCACAGTATTGCTTTTCTTAAAACATTAATTAAAATCATTCTCTTAGCACAAATATCAACATTAAAAATTGTAAAAACTGAAATCATGAAAGCATATAGTTACAGATTGAACCTTTAAGTACTTAAAAATTAATAAAAACTTTTAAATTTATTTCCTTGTTAGACTGGTTAAAGTGCATAGTGCTTTGTATACTACTAGGCAAACTGCGCAGGAGAATAACTGACCAGCAGTTTGCCTAGTAGTATACAAAGCACTATGCACTTTAACCAGTCTAACAAGGAAATAAATTTAAAAGTTTTTATTAATTTTTAAGTACTTAAAGGTTCAATCTGTAACTATATGCTTTCATGATTTCAGTTTTTACAATTTTTAATGTTGATATTTGTGCTAAGAGAATGATTTTAATTAATGTTTTAAGAAAAGCAATATTGCAGCAACAACAGCTGAATATTATTATGTGTTTTGACTTGAAAAAAAGCCTGGAAGGTATCCGGCGAAAGCTTGTTGTGCACTCCTGTTTTGCACTTTTGGATTAATTTGCTGTTTGTTCGTGAATAAAAAGTTCGAAGTACCACCCTGTTGGATTATTGCCTCTGTCAGCGGACTTGGGTTTTGTTTATTCCTATTAGAATGCCAAAAACTCAAAATAGCGAATGACCTAAAGGTTGAAAATGCCGGATCTCGATCTGCTTTTTGTAAGATCGTGGTACAGTGAAGATTGGAATATTTGTCCTTTCCTCACTGTAAAGCAATATCGGAGTTGATATATATATATTTAGTGGGGGTGAGGGGGCACAGCCCCCCACCATAGTGTGTTTGAGGTCCTGCATTTTTGACCTTTAGGTCGTTCGTTATTTTGGAGTTTCGTTGTTCTGATATAGACCCCATCTGTTAAAATGCACAGCTGTTGCTGTACAAGAAATGGATAGCTATCTTTCCTACACCCTTCCTGCACATCTCTACCTGCTGTTCACTATGTTTTTCCCTTTGCTTGCCCCCATTTCACCACTTTCTTATCTCCCCTTTTTCTTTTCTGTATATTTTTTTAGTGCAGGTTTGTGCAGAGTGGCGGACTGCACTGCTTCCCTTAGCTCAGCTTATATGAACTTTAAAGTCTATATGTGTCTATGACAGTGTTACTCTCATGTACAAAATAAATACCACTGCCAAGTCTCAAACCTAGGCCCCTCTTGGCTATAGCACAGTTCATTAACCCACCATACTACACAAGTTTTAGGTTAAACAGGTGTTTCCAGCAATACATACGGACTGCTACCTACTGTCATTAAGCATGTAAATGATATATAAAAGGAATGGGAAAAATAGGAGTGTACCTTGGACTTTGGTGGAATAATATACACCAGTGGAAAGCCAACGACATACCAATGGATGTATGTGAGGCCTGTGATAGCAGGTATATGTGGTCTTTTATCAGCAACTTGTAGAAAGATACCTGCTAAGTCAGTTATGGCAAAGTACATGTACAACTGGGATCCTGGTGCAGAAATACAGCCATATAAAGCCACACACATACTAATGGTTGTAGAAATGTGTCTCACAGCCTATATGTGTGCACATACATCTTACAAATACACATGCTTTTGCAGTGTCTCAGTAGCTCAGTCTGTTAAATGCCTTACATGTAGTACATTTTGCCACACACAGTCCTGGGTTTGATTCTAGTGTTGTGCCGCACTTCAATTACATTATTGTGCAGACAGCAAGTAATGACTGTGTCTTGCAGTCTGAATTATCACAGTTTACTGCTACTTAATTAACTGCTACCCAGTTTTGCAAGATAAAGGTCTGCAGGCAGAGACACAATGCACATATCCATATCACCTAACTGCATGTTGCCTACCACTCTGTTATTCGCACTGTTGCATAACAGATGTACCTTATGCACATGCACCGATTGGACTGTATAGAATACCCTTACCCTGGCTCTGTCATAATGACAGCCCTGACACAGCTGTCACAGTTACACGTACAGCTTGCTGTCTAACAAAGTGTTAACAACCCCCTCCTATGTGTTGTAGGCCACAGCAGCAGCTGCAGCCTGTAGCACACACAGCTGTATGCAAAGGTAGCTGCTACAGACTTACCATACCTCCCAACCCCCTAGAGCAAGGGATTTGGACATAGTCATACTTACTGGGGGGGGGGGGCAAAGGGCCAGTGATAGGGACAGCTAGAAATCTGGACAAAGCCGTAAATAAAAGTGGGAAAAAGGCCCCAAAATAGGGACTTTTTTAAAATATTGCTTTTACAAACTTAGAAAGTTGATAGAATAACAGGTTTTATATTAGCATGAATTTTCTGAATGTCATGAGGTCTAAAACTCAAATGTCTTCCATTATTTTTTAACTTCAATCTGTCATGATTTACCACTAGTTTTCAGAAAAAAACACAATTTTATGAAAAACTGGCCAAAAATGTGAAGCACAAGTCTGGACATTCTTTGAAAATCTGTACAGTTGAAAAGTATGGGACATGTTCAACAGTTTGCCCATCAAATATAGGTTGATAGAATCACAGCTACTGCATTAGCATGTATATTCTGATGGGTATGAAGTGTGACACTTGCATGCCTCTCTTCCCTTACTGACATCAACCTACAATGTTCGCCAGAAAACTGCCAGATGACCGCAATGTTATGGGACACTGACCAAACATATGAGGCAAAACTGTGCACATACTTCACAAATCTGTACAGTGGATGAAAGTTGTACCTACCCTCTATGATGCTGTAGTCTCCACATCTCCATAATGTCCTTTTCAAACAGTAAAGAAGGGGCCACGGCCTACATGAAGGCCTTATATATTGCACTGTAGTGGCATGTCATTGGCTATTGATACTGCAATTCAGCTGTTTTGGCTGCAGTTAGCAATTCTGAGCCACTGATTGGTGCAGAGGCAATAAACTGTTAATGAGCATTACCTTCAAAAGTCAAGCAGCTGGTGCTGGGAAACAGGTCTGCATGAGATTTCAGGCACACAGACAGTGTATGTTACAAGCTCTTCCAGAGGAAACATTCAAAAAAGGAATACTGCACTCCACCAGATATGTAATATATGTCTCCATATAACGGGATGCAGATGGGACGATGGAGGCATGGGAAATAGGGAGTACATCAGTAGGCTTGTTGTAGATCTATGGTATTGAGATGTCATTGATACTCTGCTGTCCTACACCTACAGCCATGACTCACACCTGTCCCTGCTTTCCAGCACATCTCAGCTCTGTCCCTATCAATCCCTCCCACAATGGTTGGCTATGTAGGAAAGCTAGTGGATTACATGTAGTACATAGTGATAATAACTAAGGATGTACATTCCTGTAACATCAAACAATGTACTGTATGTCACCTCCTGTCATTCTGTGAATGTGTCACATACATATTTCTAACATTGTAAAAGTGTCCCTGAATGTTCCTGTTGTACTCTGGCTATGTCCCTGTGACATTGACATGTGTCCAAGTTTGGTTGAGATCTATGCCTAACATACCTGTCAACCTCCTACAGCATGAAATCAGGACAAAGCCATAATTAATGGTGTGTCAAAGGGCCAAACTCAGTGAGAGAGTATATTGACCAAACAATGTAAGAATGTGAGTGGACTAACACATATTACTGTAGCATAACTGTTTGTTGAGAGGTATGACATGTGAAAGTCAGAATCTGACTGTATATTCTGACATCAACCATCAATGATTGGCCAGCCATTTGTCAGACATCCACAGGTTTGTCTGAATAGGACCACATGTATGAGGCAAACATCTTGACAATCTGCAAACATCTGTATAGTTGAGAGGTATGATGCCTACAGGGGACATATACTACAGCAGGATTGCATTGCTTTCTTTCATTTTGGCACACCAATACATGGGTGTCAAGTCTTTCTGCATTGGAGGGGTTGGGTTTTATGCACAGATGTGCACACATACTCAGAATGTCAGCAATATAACCATTATCACAGAAGCTACTGTATATGTGGATATATGCACATATTACCTTATAGAGCTGCAGCATTTGGTAATGCTGACAATACATCTCCCTCACCTTTTAATAGGTCCGTCAGGTGTGGCCAAAGTCCATGGTCCTGTACCTGGTAAGTGTGATACTGTTGTTTTAATGATCATATATACATTAAGAAAGACAATTAAGGCCTATGTACAACAGTTGTGTTTAGCTGGAGTAGACTGTTTGTATGTTCAAGTCTGGAACAGTTACCTACAGTGTATGGACTGGGTAATAATAGGTGTGTATTTGTACAAACATTAACATGTTTGCACTTATAGTTTTTAACAACTACACAGCCTGCTATACGAGGCAATTACTCCAAGATGCCTTTTCAAACACAATAGGGAGATGGTACATACTTGAGGCAGTGATACTACAACCAGCATATTATTCTCAAGATAGCTGTACTGGGTTTTATGTGTAGTTCTATCATATACACTGTCATACTGCATACCTCACAGGTGCATTGTACTGGCAACATTAACTGGATGTAGCTGAAGTGCATGTTATAAAGGGCCTGACTTGTCTGTGTATGTTGTGGGTTTGTCTGTTGTGCATGGGAGCAGAAATGAGAAGACGTGGCACGTGTAATGCAGTTGTGGATGCTCATCTGTATGGATTACCATACATAAGAGTGCAGGTAGTAATGTACTGCTTTTGTCTTGCTTCACACAGGTGAATGGGGGGGGGTTGGTGTCTGTCCCCCTCACAACCTGATGTCAATGTCTCATCAGACTCTGATGATGGTGGCCATAGTGAGGCACAGGTGGGGTTGTCAGGGGCTGCATCTGTCCCAGAGGTTGACATTCCTCTTCTGCCCCCATTGTCCCACACACAGTCAGTACACCCACACATACCCGGTCCCCAGAGGCCACAGATATTGGACAGTCAGAGGGTGATGACATTGCAGTGGGCAGTGTGACAATTATGGCATCAGGGAGTGTAGACACTGGCCATTGTCAGTGAGCTGGTGAGATGCCACACAGGCAGCCAGTCACAGGGCCATAAAATGCATACCATTGCATGGAGATAGCCGATATGGGCATGCCCGTAGTGCTTTGAGGAGATATATTCACACACACACACACACACACACACACACACACACACACACACACACACACACACACACACACACACACACACATATTTGGATGATGTGAGATTAGAACCCCTACCTATCTACTGTTACACATTACAGTTTGCAGTACTTATGGCATGCATCATGGAGTTTATCTGTTATTAGACTGTCAGTCAGTGCTTTTAAGGTGGATGACATTAGCAGGCCTTGTAGATGAGGGAATATAGAGGCCAGCAGCCAGTCACAGGGCCATAAAATGCATACCATTGCATGGAGTAGCCAATATGGGCATGTCTTTAGTGCTGTGAGGAGATATACTGATACACACACACACACACACACACACACACACACACACACACACACACACACAGTTGGATGATGGGAGATTAGAACCCCTACCTATCTACTGTTACACACTGTTATTAGATTGTCAGCCAGTACTCTTAAGGTGGATGACATCAGCAGTCCTTGTAGAGGAGGGAATTTAGAGGCCAACATCCAGCTACAGGGCCATACAATGCATACCATTGCACGGAAATAGCCCATATGGGCATGTCCATTGTGCTGTATGGGAATATATTGATACACATGCACACATACACACACACACACACACACACACACACACACACACACACACACACACACACACACACACACACACACACACACACACACACACACACACACACACAGAGTTGGATGATGTGAGATTAGAACCCCTACCTAAGATTGCACACTACAGCTCACAGTACCTATCGCATGAACCACAGGTTATGTCTGTTGCATATCTTGATGCAGGCACAGTACTTCTGGAGTATGCAAATTGGCCTTGTGTTAGACAGCATGCACAGCCTGTAGAGTGATACTGCTTAGTACTGTTATTGCATCTAATGTCCTAGGGCTGGGATACCTGGTAGTATCCCTGCTATGTGTGTGCACTTACCAGTCTGGCCATATGTGGCTGTTTGCAGTTTGATAGGCAGACATGTGGCCAGGGACAATATGTCCTGTCCAAGGCATGCGTTGCATCCATTGTACATTACACCACTTGTGTACCTGTGTCTATCTACAGGGTGACAGTCCACAGGCACAGGAGTCTGTGGGTGAGTGGTTTATGCACTGTTGTTGCCTTGGTCTGGTTCCATCGGACAACTGTTGTGATGTGTAAGTGCAGATAACCCCAGTATTCCGGGGTATGTGGGGACATTCGTACATCCCCACCCATATCTATATAAATGTGTATAACAGGGATCTCTCCTGAAATGTTGTGTGTGTACGTTATGTAAATGTGTTATGTAGATATATGTGGAGAGTCTATGCATCATTGTACTTTAGCTATATATACATCTTGTTATCATATATATATATATATATATATATATATATATATATATATATGTGTGTGTGTGTGTGTGTTTGTGTGTGTGCGCGCGTGTGCGCATGCTCCACATACTGATAGATACACTCAAGTGTGAGGGGGATAGGATAGGGAGTGACAGATATGTATACGTAGCTGTATGTATGTACAGATATACTGCCACATAGCAGGTCTTTGGGCAGTAGAGGCGACAGACCTGTGCTCAAGTTAGCTAAGTGTAGGAGCATGCCTAGTGTGACTGTCAGTACTTACAAGGTGACTCCAGGCTGGAGCTACCTGTACTCCAGTCCAGGATTATGTGTTCTGCAGGCCATTGACTGCTGCACCTGTTACCGCAGTACTGCACTTCCCTGATATTGTCCAAGGCATTCCCTGCCTGTTTGCTGACCTTAATATGTGACTCAAACCTCACAACTGTACAGAGCTTCATAGATTGTCCAGCATTTTGCCTCATATGTTTGGTCCATTTTACATAACATTATGGTTTTCTGGCAAATTAGTGGCAAATCAGTGAAGACTGAAGTCACTAAATAATGACAGATATTCGAGTTTCAGACTCCGTACACATCAGGAGATTCATACTACTGCAAGACCTGTTATTCTAATAGCATTATACACTTGTAAGAGCAAATATTTAAAACCTGTCCCTATTTGTGGGCCTTGGTTCCACTTTTATTCATGGCCTTGACAAGATTTCCTGCTCTAAGAGGTTGAGAGGTATGATATGATTGGGGTACATAGTGTAACACACAGGATGACAGTCTGCATACCTCTCCCTGTACATGTTTTTGAAGAATGTCCAGCATTTTGCTCCCTATGTCTGCTCTGTTCCTCATACATTTGTGGTTGTCAATGAATTGTTGAAACTACTGACATATTTCACTGATGGCTTTTACATCCTGTAGCTAATCTGACCTGTTGGAGCCTGCTGTTATACTAGCCACCTGCTAGGTTACTCAGAGCATGTATAATGTCTGTCTGTAGGTATGGCCCTTTGTGCCCCATTCACTCTGGCTTTGTCTAGCTTTGTTGGAGTAACAGATTGAGGGGTTATGACAGTCTGTGAGAATACCACCATATGAGTACCTCACATGCAAAAGTTGTTGGATGCTGCTAGATTCAAACCATCAACACCTTCACCCATGCTACCGTCTCTGGCCCAGTGAGTCACACCAGCCACCAGACAAAGAGGTTTTATTCCTCACACTGTCAACAACACAGAGGAATTGTCTGGTCTGCTGGTATATCATTGCAGACTTACTGTTACAGCAGTTGTATGGGAACACTGATATGTTTAGGGTGGGGGACGACCAGCCCATGCTCTGCTGGCACAGACAGTCATGCAACTGTCCTGTGACCCCACTGTTTGGCATCTCCCTTGAATAATGTTGTGGAGTTTCCAGCCATGTGGCCTAGTGAATATCATGGGGCACATACTAGTGAACAGAGTACCGGTTGTCCCAAGTGGCTCTTAGATCTGTACAAGTAGCCCAGTATCCCACTATAGAGCTCTGCAAGTAGTCCAGTAGCACACTATATATTGCCCATTATATTCCTTTACATACATGTAGCAGGTCCATACTTATGCTACCATATTGTAGTACCCCTTACAAGTGGTGTATAGGAGAGTGACTTACCTAGTGAATGCAGCAGGGACAGACCTGTAATTCTCAGCTACCTCTGTTGGATGCACGTATTCCACAGCCAATATATGGTAAAGTATAGGTTGTGTGGTCTGGCTGGCATCATTTTTACTAATGTGTATGCGAGTCAGAGTAAGGTGCCAGTCGGTAGGGCCCTAGGTTGTCAGTGCATGCATGTGCTGTCCCTTGGCCAAGACCAGGGCATATTGGACATGCCTATGTCTGCCTACAGGGACATCCTCAGGGGGATCCTCCTCTGAGTCTCCCCATGAGTGCAGCTGTGGTGACCTAGGCACTGGTGGGGTGCTGTGTATCCCTTCTCTTTGCTGATCCTGCTGCAGCTGTTTCTGCAGGATCATATTGTGTAGAGTGGCACATACTGTGAACATCTGTGCACATGTGGCTGGAGAGTGCTGCCAGGCTCCACTAGATATATCGATGCACCGGAACCGTAACTTTAACAGCCCAAACACATGCTCTGTGATGTTCCTAGTTTGTGTGTGTGCCTTATTATGGCATTCTTCAGTGTGTGTGTGCATTTTAATGGATGTCATCATCCACGGTTCCAGTGCATAGCCCCCCCCAGTAAATGACCATGTGGGATATCCCCTCTAACAAACATTTGGTACAGCTGTGATGGATGCTAGATATGGGAGTCATGATAACTGCCAGGGCAGGGCTGCCAGCATACACATTCAGGATAATGCTCTGGGTATTGCACACAACCTGGCAGTTGATGGAGTAGTACCCCTTGCAGTTGACGTAGATTCTACCTTCCTCTCTGGGTGCTGCCTTGATGTGCACATGACTACAATCTATGGCACACAGGACCTCAGGGTAGTGTACTACACAATAGAAGAGTCACATACTGCTGGCCCTCTCCTCATGGGTTTGGGGAAGATAAATGTGCTCACTGGCATGGGGTAGCATGGCATCCAAGAACTGGTGGAGTACCCTGGAAGCAGATGCCTGTGAGTACCCCATAATGTCCCCAGTTGGTCTTTGGAAAGTACCTGTAGCTACTATCCTAAGGGCTACACATACCTTTGTTTCCACTGGGATGGGTTCCCGTCTGTTGGCTCTGGGTCTGAGATGAGGTCGGCAAAGTTCAGTAACTGCTTGTAGTATACCCTGTCCACCCTGTAGCACTCTACAATCTCCAGCTCATGTAGATCCTGGTAGGTTACCCTGGGCCTAAACACTCTTCTCGTTCTTAGTCTAGGCCTATGGTCAACATCAGCAGCAGCTGCATTGACCTCAGCATCTAGCACATACATATGTAGCAGACCTGCAACAGCCCCTAGCATTCTCTCAGTTAAAATTCACAAGTCTGTACTCCAATGGTGCATAGTATGGGGGACAATCAGATTGTAAGGTGTATGAATACTTTATAGTGTTCTGCTGTAGGTGCTGACTGTGTGATTGGCTACCTGTGATGCATTCCACCTGCCAGGTACATCATTAAGGGGTTTTAATGGCCCTAGTTTAAGTGATAGAAGGCTCATCAGTAATTAATATATCCTTGGCTTTCTCAGCCAAGTTTGTTTTGGCAGACTTCCTTGCTGAGCACTGTGGTGAGCCACGCAAACCTGTGCCGCAAAGATAAACAGAGCTTAGCAGTTCATAGGTACACCCCCATGGAAGGTCATGCTCAGCACGGCAGTGCACCATGCAAACACGTGCAAGCACGATGAAACACATGCCTCAGAGGTAAACACAACTTAGCAGCCAGTGTACACACCCCCCTGCTCAGCTCAGTGGTGTGCCGTGCAAACAGGCATCACTGAGGTCCAATAAGCTTACAAACAATTGGACACACACCCATTTGATGTCAGCTACCTCTTCTGTGGACACCAACATGGTTCTGTGCCTACACAGATGGGATCTGTGGACACAGATACCAGTTTGTGCTATTCAGTAACCTAACTCATTTGCATACAGATTCGTGCGCAGAACCTGGAAACTACATGGTTCCAGGCACTGCCTCGTTAGCAACCAAAGCGGTGTAACATTGTACATACTCCACACAGGGTCCTATAATGCATTAGTGTTACAAGCTCACAAATTCTGTTTTTTACATTCTTTTTATATTTTTTTCCATAAAGGCATGTTTGTGCACTGTGGAGCGCCACGCAAACATACCCAGGGAATTAAAAAAAAATAAAATTATTTTACATTATTTTCCATATGGTTTTGGACAGACAGTGGATAGTTTTGCACATATCTGTTTCTACTATACTATTTCTGACACTCTAAGTACACTTTTACAGCCCCTGGTGTCATTTTTACATCATGTGCACAGAATTATTCCTTGTACGTTACCAACACGGGGTCTGCAGGACTGACTATCTGCTTGCTGGATTGCTCCACCACCCTCATTTGCATGCATTTCATCTGCTTATGAGGTGATTTCCATGCCACGGACACTTCCTTGTTTGCACACTCGTGCCCTCCTCTCAGCTCTGTTACTGGATCGCACATCTGCTTACTTCCGTGTAAGCACCGTGCCACTATGCCTACATGGAAAACAAGTCCATGTAGGCTTTATTGAATTCCTCCCACATATTTCAATAAAAAACAGAAAAATGTGAAGAATGTTTATAAAGGCTAACTCTGTCTTTTACATTTTCTTGTATCATTAAAACTTAAAAACAACATGGCAGCAAACACGCAGTCTAAATAAAGACATTAAACATTCCTGGAAAATACTTCCAAAGGCACATAATTGACTTTAATTCTATCACAAACTGTAACTGTTAGCTATTTATTATTTTAACCTTTTTTCAGAAAGCTCATTGAATCCAAGCCCGATAAGATGACTATATCTTTGAGTTGGACATATTCACATTTGAGTTGTGCATGAGAACAGATATTTCCACATTCACTTCTTTTCCATCTTAATAGCTTCATCTCAACACCTGTTCATTCAGTCTCCAAGCAAAGTAGTTGGTAATTAGCCCTGGAAATCAAAACTATATTTTTCAAATTTTATGGCATTTGAATGAATGACTCCAAAATTATTGCAGATCAAAATGTTGACATGTTTCATTCCATTGTAGAAGTTCTAGAATGTTATGAGGGTTTCAGCTGTCTTACCACTATATGGCAACTGCAGATGACTTTCTCTTTTCAGCATGCAAATAAGTCTTAGTTTGCATCACAGCTTCAACACGGAGAAAGTCTAATTGCTGTAACAAAACAGGAGGGAGCAGTAGGGAAAGGAATACCTAATGTAGCAGTGTTACAATTAAAGAATGTAGCAGTTGCAAAACACAGTAATATCAGTAATTGCAACTACACAAAACAATATCTTAATGAATGGAAAAATGAAGCATAGGTTCATAAGTTCATAGGTAGGTACTATGCTATTGGCCCTAGGGCCTATACAAGCCCAGCCAAAAAGGTACTCTGGCTTTTGCCACCCTAGAAAATTATTTTCCTGTGCCACCGTCGAGGAGAGCCACAGAAGTGATCCCCGGGGTGAATTTCCTATTTCCCATCCAATCATCAAGATTTTTCTTGAAGAGTGCTAATGAGGAGCTTTGTTTGACATAGATAGGTAGTTTATTCCAGAGTATGGGAAGTGTCTGGGATAGGAATCTATCCCTCCGGCATGTTCTGTTTATTGTGGTGACAAGGTTTAGGTTCCTAGAGCGTGTAGCTCGGAGGGATTGGGATTTCTTTAAGTGGAGCATGTCCAACAGCTCTGGGTTTGACATAGCTTTGTATGTTAGGCAGAGATCACCTCTGAGTAGGTGATATGTGACGGAGTAAAGCTGGAGTTTTTTGAGACGGTCTGTGTAGGGCATCTGTTTGAGGCCGGTAATCCTCTTTGTGATGTATTTCTGTGGCCTTTCCAGTTGTTGTAGGTGTCTTGTGAGGTATATACCAAAAGGGGTGTTGTACTCTATAATGGGTCTAAGGGTCTAATGAGTGATGAGTAGAGGGGAACAATGACCTCTTTTTTTTCTGGTTGAGAAACCTTTTGTGATGAGGTGTGCCACATAGAAGGATTTCCTGACTACTGTGGCGATGTGATTATCAAAGGAGAGACTACTGTCCACCTGTGTCCCAAGGTCTCTTATGACAATTTCGGTGTTAAGTATACTAACGCCTATGTTGTAGTTCGTGAGTACAGAGTTTTTACCAAAGGGGATGATAATGCACTTTTTCACATTGAGCTTGATGCCATGGCTTTGACACCAGGCATCTGTCTCAGTGAGGCCCTTTTGTAGGATGTCCACATCGTTATGAGTTTCGATTATGGCTCCTAGTTTGCAGTTATCTGCGAACTTCGTTAGCCAAAGACCTTCTGTGTTAGCCTGTGCTTCAGAGAAGTAGATACCAAACAGGAGAGGACCCAGGACTGAACCCTGTGGTGCTCCACTTGTCACTGGTCTGAAGTCAGATTTGGAGTCTGCTACTTTCACAGTGTGGGTTCTGTCAGTGAGCCAGTTGGCAACCCATCTTATGACATAGGGATTTATACCTAGCTTAGTGAGTTTATCTATAATTCCAGAGTGGGGATGGTGTCGAAAGCCTTGGGGTGTGTGAACCACCTTACCCTCGTCTACGGCTTTGGTGACTGCTTCAAAGAAGTCTATCAGGTTTAGGAGACATGATCTGCCTTTTACAAACCCGAACTGGGTGGGGTCCAGAGTTTGGAGATTACCAATGTCTTTGTTTATAAGTTCCATGATGATACATTCCATGGCTTTGCAGACCAGGCTCATCAGGCTAATGGGGCGGTTGTTCCCGGGGTCCGTGGTGGCTCCCCCCTTGTGGAGTGGGATAGCCATCACTGTGCACCATTCAGCAGGCACAAAGCGTGAGGTGAGGCTATAATTGAACATGGTACTTAGGTGGGGTGCCAGTTTGTTCTGTAGTTCGTGTAGAATACAGCCTGGGATGTTGTCTGGTCCTATGGATGCTGTGTTCTTGGCTTTGGAGAGTGTGTTTTTTACCTGTGCAGTCGTGATTATAGGGACTTTACATTTTTCCAGTATACAGATGGGCTTTTTAGGGGGTGAGAGGGGGGTAAAGTTAGTAATGAACCTATCTGCCAGGATGTTGGCAATATCAGTTGGGTCTGTATATTTAGTGCCATTGTGTTGTAACTCAGAGCAGATCTGTTGCCATTGAGATTCTTGACATAGCTATAGAATGATTTGTGGTTGTCTTTAGAATCAGTGGCGATTTTGTTTTTGTAAATAGCTTTGGAGGATTTTATCAGGGATCGCAGCTTCTTACTGAGGCTGACCAGGGAGCTCCTCCACTCATGGGATTTTACTATCTTTTGCAACAGTTTCTTCCTTCTGTTGTACAGTTTGTTTATGGCAGGGGACCACCAGATTGGCTTCCTTTTTATGGAGTATAGTGTCCTGGTTCTGTTTGGGATAGCACGATCCATGCACTTGTGTAAGTGCTTATAAAGTGCAATTGTGTAGGATTCAGTAGTCGTAACTGTATTGTCCATCTGCATGAGTGTCCTGAAGTTCACCACTTCTGTCTTAAGAAGCATGAAGTTGGCTTTGGAGAATTTTTTTACCATGGTTTCCTTAATGGGGGTAGGGGGCAGGATGTGGATATCTAGGATAATTAGCTTATGGTCGGATCGGACCAATGAGGCATTGACTTCAGGTGTGGAACACCAGTCACTCATGTTGGTAATGACTAGATCTAGGATATTGTTGCTCCTGGTGGGGGTGTGGATAAGTTTATCCAGGGCATTGGAGTTTATGAATTCCAGAAAGCGTTGAGTGAAGGAGTTGGTACATGAGTAGTTTTCCCAGTTAGTGGTGGGGTAGTTGAAATCACCCATTATTAGGGTGATTGGTTGAACCCTAGTATTTTCCAGTATATCAAGAAAAGATGAGTGGGAATCCTGGGACATGGTAGGGGATCTGTAGCAAGCTACAAGTTGGATTGCAGTTTTACCCAGAGTTAGTTGCACTTGGATAACCTCGGCTGCATTATGCTGAGCAGCTAGCCTGGAGGTGTGGATATCCTTAATGAATATGGACACACCTCCGCCTTTGGTGTTCTGGTCCAGGTTACATGGCCGAAAAGTGTGGTATGAGTTAAAGGCTGGTAGTGCAGGGGTGCTCTCTGGAGCCTTGAACCAGGTCTCAGTCACTGCACAGATATCGATGTTCTCCATTTTAAGGAGTGCCTTGAGTGAGTGCATTTTGAGATTTAGACTTCTAGTATTGAGTAGCATTACCCTCAGTTTTTGCTTGCCTGTTCCTGTTACGGTGGTGAATTTGCCATTTGAACCTTGCCTAAAAAAGGCACTATAGGGGCTGCAAGAACCTTAGCCAGTATCCGGAATCCCAGGGGTGACAGGTGCAGGCCATCTCTGGCAAAGCATCGTGGTCTTGCACTACAGCTGCAAGATAATGGCACCAGTCCTGGCAGAAATTCAAGTCTCTGTATGTATGACTAAAAAGCAGTGAAAAGTGTTAAATGCTTAAACTTGGCAAAGATCCTTCAGAATATCACAATATTGCCACTGTTGCAAATAAAACACACGACTATATTCTTAGATTGGACAGAAATAACAAGTAGCTTTTTCTAATAAAATGAACAAAAAGCTATAAAAACACAACTAAATGGTTTAAAAACACTGACGACTGCAAGTATTAGATACAAGGCCATGAATTATTTTCTTGTAGAAAATGCAAACAGTGGTTTCTTCATATTTACACCACATTACTGCCCTCTGTTTTATCAAGTTAAGAATTTACCCCTTCCAAAGTACCCTTAAATTATTGTTATTTACTGGCTGTATTAACTTGTTCTTGAATGTTACATCACACCTGGGAGTATTTATTAAATACTATGCACTATTTTTCCGCATGAACAACACAATTTAAAATCACCCATCATGAGAAAGCTTTTGCAACAGGGCATCGATTAAAACAGGGATTCATGATGAGCAATAATATTGTTATTATAAACAGCCACTTAAAGCACTCTAGTGAGCTCATAACATTACGAAATACAAATTTATCACTCCTGTTTCTAAGATGCCCTTATAATATTGTTATTAATAAACACACAGTCTTAGCCCTGGTAAGAGCCACCTACCTAAGTGTACAAATAAACATACTGAACAGTATCATTTTCACATTATTAAGTGACTGAATTACTTGTGCTGAAAACCCTTTTGTAATAGGACATCAAGAAAAAGAAGGATTCAAAATTAATAACATCATCATGATAATCCGTTTTGTAGTGCAATACAGTGAGTGCTAAACATAATGAAATATTAACAAAAGTAATGACAGTTTTATTCCTGTCCTGCTTATCAATCCCACATAAAGACTTTTAAATTACTTAATTACTCCCAAAGCTTCACATTCAACAAAGACAAGCTTATAACTTCAACTTTATTTGAAATAAACATCTTCAGGAAAGTCACAATGTCTGTCTGCATCATACCACTGATATTTTGTCGTCTTTCTGAGTCTTCATTACATATGCCAAAACATATTACTGTAATTATTACTACTACTGTTGCTACTATTATGTGGCTATATTTTAAAAAGGAAAGATAAAAAAGACATTAAAACACCTCATCTCTGCTATATGGTCCTCCCTTCAGTCAACTACACTTGGCCACCATTACCATGATCTCTCCAAAGGTCAAAGTACATTCAAGTAGCCAGGGGTCGTCTATATTCTTATTACAAATTTCCCAGTGTACATGGAACAGTCCCAAATTTCCCTTTGTTGGTCTCTTGTTCCCATTCTTGTTCTTCTAGTTCAAAAGTAGGTTCATAGGTGTATACTAGGTTAGCAACAATTGAGGCTTTTATAAGCCTAAAAAAATACACAAGTAGAAACCACTGGAGCACTGAAACACAAATATATAAGCACGCAGAGAAGGCAAAGAAAGCTGATTTAATGTTTCCTAGTAGCTCGGCCCATGGCCTTCAAGGGAATACATTACAGCAACAAACAACTCACTTTTTGAACCATCATACCAATTAATCACACAAACATTATGTGGTATTCATGAAGAAATAGCATTAAATATGACAGATAATAGAAAATATGAGAGTATATGTTTTTGTAATAGGGTAATAGGCATTTTATCTGCTTAATAAGAAATGGGACAATGAAAAACAAACAATCCGAGGGAGCACACAAGCAAAGTCCAGTACTTCCGCCAAAGTAATACTACGGCTGTGATAAATCCAAATGACAGATAGAATAGAGCCACGAGAACTGTGTTGTATCCACGTTAGAACTTTTATTTTAAACAAGCACTTTCGGAAGGCTTTGTATCCTTCCTTCCACAGACAAAAACTAAACACTAGGTTAAAAAACAACTTCCCATTAAATAGGGTGTGAATTATTCAATTAACATCATACCAATTAAGTTACATCAAATGCATATACTCTTAAGTGTTTTTTTTAAAAAGTAACTCGTTTAAACTTCTCACTAGCTAATATTAACTAGACAGAAAATCCTAATATTTTAGCAAATCCTAATATTTTAGCAATGCCCTTACAACCCTTATAGAACTTATCAAAAACCATTAAAAATGTTAAACAACAGTGTATAAAAATAAAAATAGTAATAATAATGTAAATACATTTATTCTATGTATCTTTATGAACTGCAACTACATAAGGCATATTAGGCAAACGCTACCTCAGCGCTCTACAATAGTGATTATTTAGTCTAGATTTTCATCGACTAGTGTTTAAAATGC
The DNA here is from genome assembly GCF_019279795.1 of Protopterus annectens. Taxonomy (NCBI): domain Eukaryota; kingdom Metazoa; phylum Chordata; order Ceratodontiformes; family Protopteridae; genus Protopterus; species Protopterus annectens. Next base: position 1,457,374,187 of record NC_056735.1, read on the forward strand.
CTAAGTTGAATAACAGCCTTATCGTATCAAAAATGCCTACGTACATGTGTGTGTACCAAATAAAATAAAAGTAATGATAATAATAATAATAATGATGATAAAAATAAACCAAAAAATTAAATGTAAAAAATATATATGTATACCAATACAATAATATACAAATATATGAAAAAAAAAAAAAAAAAAAAAAATGTAAAAATATAACTATAAAAATATGTGTACAGTATATTATAATACACATAAAATATTATAGACCTGTGAAAATATATGTACACAACATAGGAACTAGAATATGAACCATTGTTGATAATTAAGAGAAATACTAAATGCTAAAAAAGGTAATAAAAAAGGTAATAAAAAACAGCAAAAACGCCCTATCCTATGCCTTTCACCCACTAAATCGTGGGTGTATGTAAGGAACCATTTATAAAACTATTGTCTTATAATAGAGCGTTAACCACATATATGAATATATATGTGGAGAATATATACATAGTAAATACTTCCTATATTTTTAATAAAAACTGAAGAAAGAAATAGGACAATATTGTAACAAAATGATGGTGTGGGAACAGGTCCAAAGGTTGTTTCTTTAAGTGCATTTAACAACTCATTAATGTAGTGTTAATTATTTAATGAAATGTTTGCGTGATTGTATATTTGTGTTCCAGTGCTCCAGTGGTTTCTACTTTATATTTTTTATTTTATCAGTTTTTTGGTGTATTTTTGGATTCGAGCTTGAGCTGAAGCAGCTGGTTCGCGATGGAGGGCACAACATTCGTGGATATTTGGAAGGAGAGAGAGCAGCGTTTTTCCAATGGAGACCCTTGGTCATTGAAGGAAAATGACAAAGTAGAAGGTGACTTCTTACTCCTGGAAAGATTACTAGTGAAGGAGGTAACTTTGTTCTATGATACTAGACTTTTGGAAAAATACTTAAGTCTAAATATCACTCCAAGGGGCCTGAGATTTTTCGGAGGATGAAACGGACTTATTTGATGAGTGGAACGCCATTTCCTTAGCCTGTACATCAGGGTGGCTAATGATTTTGGTAAAACACAATTACAGGCTGCACGATAAAATTCAGAAGGAGGTGCTCGCGCTACAAGAGCAACTCAAAGGTTCCATTTGTGAGACTGTTTTTAATAAAAGAACTGGTGACATCAAGAGGCATGTAGCTGAGGTAGAGGAAGCAGTTATCAAGAGGAAAAAGGGTAAGCTGGAGAGAGACACAAGGGGCTACAAAAATAACTTAATTTTTTTTTGGCAGTGGAGATCAAAAAGAAGCAGGACCAATAGTAATTGTGGTAGGAGGGCCATGATAACTTTGCAAATGTCCCAAGACTCTTCTGTGTCGTCCACAGCATCTGTGGCTAGGAAGAACATTTCCTTTGAGGAGGTTGTCGAAGGAGGAAATGTACAGGAGCAGAATGCAGGTGCACAACAGCCTAGGAATAAGAGCCAGAGATGGCAGTCTGGTAGTAAAACTGGCGGAGGTGCCCAGAAAAAGAATTACTGTAATCTTATTAATGGCGCAAATGAAGGTTTCTTACCATGCAGGTACTTTGAATCTGAGGGCAATCATAACTGTATGGACAATGTTTCCAAATATCATATAATCAATTTGCCTGATTTGTCTATCAATAGTAATGTTATTTCTTTGCTGCTGAAAGGCACTAAATTTGTTTCCACCTACCATCCAAGCCTTGCCAACCTCCAGTTTGAGGTGCACTGTTTTGGAAGGAAACTGCATTTAAAAGTATTTTTTAAGAAACATTCATGTGGTGAGGTTAATAACAATGATTAAGTGTGTAGTTTGGATGAAAACAGTGATGATTCTTTGTTGGATATATCGGTGCATGAAAATCCACTTGTGAATATTTATGAGAGATATTTTGGGTGATATAAAAAATAACAATTTTGTTTCTGATTCTCGGTATAGCTTTGGTGCTGGCTTTGGCAAAATACATGTTCCTATGATTCCCCACATTTCTAGGTTTAATCCCCCTAGGACGTCATTCTCTGTCTGCCATTCTGAGTCTGTAGTATGTAAGCAGTTGGAATTGGAATATTACAAGCTCAGAAAAGACCATAACAAATTTAATTTAAGTAAAAATGAATGGCTGGTGTTGCAAGAATTACAAGCCTGCAAAAACAGATATGTGTTTACTCAAGCAGATAAGGGTGGAAATTGGGTCATGATGGCAAGAGATAAATATAACTGCATGGCCATGAGTTTATTGGATGATGCTGCTATGTATTGTAAAGTGGATGCCAACCCTGTGACTGCTTTTAATATGGAGTTGTTGGAACTTTTGGAAAGAGGGGAAAGATTGGGGTTCTTCTTGGATCAGGATGTCATAAAGTTATATGTAAAAGATCCTAAGGACGCAATATTTTTCACAGTTCCCAAAATTGACTAGAATTTATATAATCCCCCCGTAAGACCCATAGTTTCTGGTAAAGGGTCATTATTTACAGAATGTGGGCATTTTACTAGACTATCATCTTAAGGGATTTTTACCCAAGATGTTGTCCCACATAAAAAATGGGAAGGAGTTATGTGATTTGGTGGGAGGTATGGAGTGGCAAAAAAACTATGTGGGCTAGTGTGAACGTCTGATCCCTATATACAAGTATTAAGAACATCTGGGGTCTGGAAGCTGTGATTAGGATGATGGGGGAGGGCCCTCGATCTTCGCATTTAGTGCGATTGTTAGAATTTTCCCTTACTCATAATTGTTTCAAGTTCAACAAAAAATATCATGTGCAGAAAGAAGGCACGGCAATGGGGGAATCTTATACTCCAGCTTATGCCATCATTTTCATGAACCATTTTGAAAATCAATACATTTATAACACGGAATATTTTGTGCAGCATGTAGTTATGTACAAGAGATATATAGATGATTTGATTTTCATTTGTAAAGATGAAATTGATGATTTTTTTTGAGGTTCATGGATGAATCAAGCAACAATGCATTGGGCTTGCAGTTTACTTATAAAACTATTAAAAATGTTATGCAGTTTTTGGATTTGGAATATTTTGTCTTCAGAGAAAATTGTGTTCAATATAAGACTTTTGCCAAAGAAACTGCAGTGAATATTTTTTTAATGGCAGACAGTATGCATCAACCACATTTGTTGGCTTCCCTACCCTATGAAGAGTATAAGTGGATTTATGACAACACTTTTGATAAATCCAATATTCAACATATATTTTGTAAAGTGCAGGAGAAACTGTTAGATAGGGGTTACAAAGTGGATGTCCTCAACAAAGCTGAACTTAGGTTCAGTGGAAATGAAAAGAGGGCACAGTCTTCATGGGGTAGAAGCAAAGGAAGCTGGGTCACTGGGATGGAAGGTACAGTAAATATAGCGGGGGAAAATAGATTTTTTGTAACTAAATATTCTCCTTTTTTGGATATGCATAGAACGATTGTGGAGAGATTTTAGCCTGTGGTATGTGATAATCCAGCACTGTTAAACTTATTTGGGGATAGAATAACTTTTTCCTATGGAAGATTTTTTGAACATAAAGGAGCTCTTAAATATAGAAAAGGTGAAAGGTGGTGACCTTTGGGTTGTCATCCATGTGGTAGGTGCAAGATATGTCACAAGGTTAAGAATTTACATGGGCCTATTGTTAGTAGTCAAAGATACAAGGCAAAGGATAATTTCAATTGTAGGGCGTGTGGGGTGATTTACATTGTAGGATGTGGGTGCACACCTATTAGGTGGTCTATAGGTCAAACTAAGAGGATGGCCAAGGTTCGTATTATGGAACATCTTGGGGCCATTCGGAATGGTAGAATGGAAAACCCTGTGGCAAGTCATTTTTTTTTAATACCATAGGGGATCTGAGTGTAGTTTATTTTTCAGTGTCCTGGCCAGACCAATGCACACTGGGGGCACTGATTTTCTGTACAAACTTTCTGAGTTGGAATCAAAGTTCATCATTAGTTTTGGCACTATGTAGCCAAAGGGCTTGAATCAAGAAGTCAGTATTTGTGACCTATAGTTTGTCAGGGTACAATTATGGGTGATAGGGGTGGGATGGAATTTAAACAGCATTAAGATAAAAATCTGCATCCATTAAATACAAAAAGATGTGTATTTATAGTTTTTACGGGTAAAGATATTATGTGGTATTCATGAAGAAATAACATTAAATATGATAGATGATAGCAAATATGAGAGTATATGTTTTTGTAATAGGCATTTTATTTGCTTAATAAGAAATGGGAAAATATTGTAACAAAATTATGGTGTGGGAACAGGTCCAAGGGTTGTTTCTTTAAGTGCATTTAACAACTCATTAATGTAGTGTTAATTATTTAATTAAATGTTTGTGTGATTAATTGGTATGATGGTTTAAAAAGTGAGTTTGTTGTAATGTATTCCCTTGAAGGCCATGGGCCGAGGTACTAGGAAACATTAAATCAACTTTCTTTGCCTTTTCTGCGTGGTTGTATATTTGTGTTCCAGTGCTCCAGTGGTTTCTACTTGTGTATTTTTTTAATTTTATCAGTTTTTTGGTGAATTTTTGCCTTTATAAGCCTAGCCATGCATCCTATTGTATCCCTCAAGTTTTTGTGCTTTGTTACAATGCATATTTGTAAGCTAGGGCATGATTTACAGGTGCCTCTGTCCATTCAAGACATAGGTGCTGGACCAGCGATGAATTTACAGTTTCCCATCCACTGATCCAGGTTACATTTGACTAGGGTTAGGGAAGGGCTCTGCTCCACATGGATGAGAAATCTGTTCCAAAGAAGGCACATTCTCTGAGACACATACCTTTCCTTCCAACATAATTTGGTTATATTGCAAGCAAGGTTTAAGTCCCTAGATGTAGTAGTTCTAATGGCATCTGTTTTACAGAAATGCAAAAGATCCATCAGAGCAGGATCCAAGGTTGCCTTGTACTCTAGGCCTCGATTACTTTTCAACACTCTGTAGAAAACAGTGTAGAGATAGGTTTTTGAGGCTATCTGCATTGGACATGTTCTTAACACCCTCTGTTTTCTTTCCGAGGAACCTCTTTGGACATTCTAATTGCTGCATGTACCTGGACAGGTATACACTGAAGGGGGCATCGTAGTCAATGATGGATCTGATGGGGGCAGAGTACTGAAGAACAATGACCTTCTTGGACCTAGATGCCATGCCCTTGCTTATAAGCTGAGCAAGATAGAATGATTTCCTTATTACCTTAACACATGTTGGTTGAAAACCAGGTTACTATCTACATACATCCCCAAATCCCTGACTACTGGGTCTACTTTTAGGGGTGTGTTATCAATGATGTAGTTTTCTGAGGTGGCTGACTTCCCTAAGGGTACTAGTATGCATTTCTTGGCATTAATTTTTATATCTATGTCTTTGACACCAGTCATTTGTCTTTGTTAGTCCTTCCTGTAGGATGTCAATGTCTTCCAAGATTCTATGACTGCTCCTAGTTTACAATCATCTGCAAACTTTGTCAGTCAGAGAAGCCATTCCCCTTATCCTGTTCCACTTCCACAGATTCTTCACTCACATAAACCAGTGATTGTAGCAGTCCATGTAACCTCTCCAGCACTGGCAACTTTGAAGTGGGCAATTGTATCCATAGTGGAAAAAACATTTTAATAATCCATGGAAACAATAGGCTGTATGCTAACTTATGTCTCTGACACTCCTTCATGGCAGACAAAAACTGCACTTATTATTGCATGACAGTCTTTGAGAAATGATGCCCCACAAACGCTGGTCACCCAACGCTTGTCTTCTTATCTGGTGTCCATAGTTGTGATAGAACTTGCACTTCTCACACCAAATCATGAACTAAACCAAACTCTCTCATTTTTGACCATATGCCCTGACAGACACTGATGATGACAGTCAAACTTTTTTTTATTGGCCAGTGATCTCTTGAAAAATTTAGTCCATTGCACCATCTCATTTTTCACAAAATCCAGACAGTCAAGTCCTTTCACATCCTCCAAAATCCCATTCAAACTTCAATTTCTCCACCTTACTTTTTCTTTCAGTGTAACTGACAGCTATAATATATAAACTATTTGCTTAGTTCAGTGCTCTTATTTTGCATATCCAGCACACTTTGCTGAAATGGCATAGTAGAATCATGTTGCTGTTTTAAAATCTTACTGGAATCTTTCATCTTCAGATGAGTTCATTTGCTTAGCATAGCAATTCAAACGTTCATGCACAACATACATCTCTACTGACTGGTAGTTTCCAGGGCATGTTGCAGATCTGCATTGTGTAGCTTCATAACAGTTTGCTAATTGCTGTCTTTGCAGGTTTGAGGCTTGTCTTCTTCAAGTTGCCCATCATACATCACATGCTCCTCAGGAAGCATTTCCCCTTTACTTTTACTTTTCACAAAATCTGAAGTTATCATTTAAAAAGTGACAAACTTCAGTATTATAAGAACCAAAACATCACAGTAAAAGCATACACATTAAGCACAAATGATATGCCCTGTTCTCTTACAATTAACAGATTGTCTGAAGAGAGTGGCCTGCGTTTTGCAGCACTGCAAAATATCTTGGACAATAAAAAACTGTAAGTCTATAGTATAGGTCAAAGCGTATCACCTGACCATAATAAAACCTGTAAACAGTGGTGTGACCGATAAATCACAAATCAGCCAATCAGTGTACTTAAATTAAAAGTTGTCTAGAAGGTCGTTAAGGAGAAATAAACCTGAGCTCAGGACTAATTAAGACACTTACACCACTCAGCAAGGAAAAGTAAAAAAGTAGCTATCAAATTTCCTTGCTAAGCATCAATTTCAAAAATTAAGACCCACCTTCAAAATGTGCAGTGTAACCTTGCTTAATTTTATTAAAAATATAATAATAAGAAGAAAATAAATACATGAATTAAATTACAGCAAATAAACTCAGCTTTGTCATTAGGAGTGTGGCACACAGGCTTAAAGCCCAAACTGTAATCCATATGACTCAGGATGGATGAGTGACCCAGGAGCTGGAAGAGACAATGAATGAGTACCTCATGTTGGTTCAGACATTCCTTGTAGAGGGAGATGGTCCGGCTGGCTGCAGCTGCAGGAGCTGGAAAGACCATTGCTTGCTGTGCAGCATGAGATGGGGAATTGCACTTGGCTCTGCAAGCCATGTCTGTATGGTAGCCTTCATGAAACATGTGTCAGAATTTGCACATCCACAGAGGAAGGTATCGCAGGCCCCCAGTTCTGTGAGCATATACATCAGACACTGTGGAAGGGTTAGATCCAGGATAAAACCCTGATGGCTGCCTGAGTAATGACCTTCTTTGACTAGCTCTCAACTATTGGAAACAAATGCAACAGCTATATGGTTAATAGCAATGAGGATAACATTTCAGAAAAAATGGAAGAAAGACTCCATTCTGCCCTGCACTGACAAACTGTTGCAACAAGGAAATCAGTATAATTTTAAATACACCCACACATAATTTTAAATGTTTAAAATAAACATACTTCATTTTTGAAAAGACCAGCCTTGTGAACACTTACTATACTTTTACTACACAAAAATGAAAGCTTTTTTCAGGGAAGGGAGCTTTAATCCCACACAGACCCTCCTTCATGCAGTGGAAGAATTCTTGTTCCACCTTTAATTATGATCAACCACAAGGTGACTACATCATAAGAAAGGGATACAGTCAATTTGGATTATCGGCAATGTGTACAACTTGCAGAAACAAATCAGGATTCCCAGGGTTGATCTTCAGCCAGCTGTATAATAACATTTAAGACTGACACTAGTTAAACTACTCAGTTTGCAATTTGTGCTTAAACAATGAAACATTAAAGGGCAGCTCAGCTGTTTGGGACAAAGCACTGTTATCCACACAACTTTAGGAGTATTTTCTTCTATGTTATGCAATATGTGAAAACAAAACAAAAAATCGTAATCAATGAATGCAGACCCAGTTTACATCACCATATTAAGACATAAAACGTAAGCATGCACGATAACAATAACTAGAAATGAACAACCTACGTAGATTCCCAAATGCAAGTAAACATGAAAATTATTGCAATACCAGATAAACAAGGATGACTATCACTCATCAATGACAAAATAAAACAAGCTACACTGTTGTGCCACAAAGGGAATTCCATAATCTGTATATTGTATATCAATTTGTTAACCCCTTGTCTGGTTTTAATACTACAACATTATGAGTATCAGGAATGATGAATAAAATATATAGATACAGGCAGCTAGCAAACATTTTACCCACTATTTTGATCTACTAAAATGCATGAAATGGATGCCAGTGGAAAGCAGGTCCACCCTACTACTGACACAACCCTGTTTAAAGTAATAATACTGGGTCACTGCTCACAATTACAAATATTCTTTCCCATTAAAGATTAATCATTCAGCCTTATGGATAGCCATGTTGGTGGCATATATCTCTCCTAAGAACAAGATCCAAAACAGACACCAGGGAAAAGGGTTTAAGCAGACTGGGCCTAGCTATCTGGTATCATATACCTATCAAAATAAGACAAAAACAGCCCTTACTATCTTTAAAGTTAAACTTATGGAGCATTTACTTAATGTAAAAATGTTCATTCTTCCATGAAACACACAGTTCATAGGATCATAGTGATTACTAGGCTAACAACCCTAAATGGCCTTTTTAAGCCTAGCCATGCTACCCAAATGTAATGGACTATTTTAGATCCCATAGGTTTTGTCAAATGTATAGATATAACTTGGGCCTGCATGGGCGAGCATTTACAAGATCCCAGTTTCTATTAGGGACATAGGTGCTACGTCAGGGGTAAATTTATGATACTCCATCTACCGAACCAGGTGGCACTTGAATAAGTGCAGGAAAGAACTTTGCTTCACAATCACATGCAAGGGAAGCCAGTTCCAGAGAAGGGGCAGTCTCTGAGACACATAGCAGTCTCTGTAGCATGTTTCATCTATATTGCAGGAGAGGTTGAGGCCCATAGATCAAGTGTTTCTGATGCTATTTATTTTGCTAATTTGCAACAGACCCATTAATGCAGTATCAGAAGAAGCTTTGTAACCCAAGCATAGATTGCTTTTTAGCTGTCTGTTGGAGACTGAGTATTAAGGATAATGCTTTGAGATGGTCCTCACAGGACATGTTGACTACACCATGTGGGCTTTCTATAAGGAATATCTGCAGATGCCCCAGTTGTTGCATATGCCAGGTCAAGTACATACCAAAGGGGGCATTGTACTCATTGATTGGTCTAATGTGTGCACAGCCAGACTTAGATAAACTGAGGTCCTAGGTGATAAGGCTCCACAGCAGCCCCCTTCACCTCCCAGCTGTCCATCCCATCCTGTCCCACTCACACTGTCCAAATTACTTTTTCCCTTCTTTTTTTACCTCACAGTTTGTCTTACCCTTCATTTTTTCCCTGCACCTATTCATTTATTCATTCATCAAACATTTTATATCTAAGCAAAATTACGTTATGCTAACTGTGGAGGAAAAAACTGCAATAGGCTGAGGGTTGGGAGCCATAAGGTCCCCAGAAGCCATGAGATTTCTGTATGTTCTTAGATGCATTTTATAGTTTTTAAACAACCTTTTTGTCCAATGACTGCCTGAACAAAAAACATGATTTAAGAAAGAAATTTAGTTTTACTCTCAATTTTTTTCATCGTCCTTTTAGCAAATTCTAAATTACCAATACTACATTGTAGTAACTGCAGTGGAAATAAGTGTTTTAAGCTGGGAGACTAGGGGACTCTGAGCCCCCAGAAGCACAATGTTTCTAGATGCTCTGAGATGCATTTTAGAGTTTTTTTAAAAACGTTTTCATGCCAGAACAAAAACCATGATTAAAGAAAGAAATTCAGTCTTCAACTTTGCTTTTCCCTGCATTCTTTCAACACACTGTAACAGACCAAAGCTGATCTATAATAACTAAATTAAGCTGGGGGTCGGGGGGGGGGGGTGCTATGCACCCAGAAAGCATGGGGTTATAGATGCTTTGAGGTGCATTCTAGAACTTTTTTCCCAAACGTTTGATGTGGTGATGGTCTGGACAAAAGTTATGCATAAAAAAATCTTTCTTTTTTATTTCAGAAAATAAATAAGTTGTATCCAAGTTTTCATGCTCAAAGCTGACCAAACACCAATTCACAATAAACTTTGAAGGCATATGCTTGTGAGGATACATATATCATATATAGGTTTAGTAGCTGCCCGCTACCCCTTACATCATAATATGTAATCATCTTCCCTGTGTCCCACAGCCATGTTTCTAGCTGTTGCTGTCATGTTTATGTACAGCATGCCTCCTCAATTCCTCCCCCCAAAAGGCAGCTGCCTTCTGTGTACTCTTCTAGTGTCAGACCAGGATAAAAACTGAAACACGAATAGAATACAACATATTTGCTGTCAAACATAAATAAAAACATGATCTGATGTTGTCAATCTTCATTTATCCTTTACCTTTGGGTTATGGGTCCGAACCCTGGAATTGGCTCGGCTATTACATAGCTCGCACCAGCCAAAAACTCGTGAGCTAAGACATTACCTCAGATTTCGTTTACCTCTCTTGTCACAAGATGTGTCTGCCATAGTCTCTCACAGCTAAGTGAAATTTCATTGTATTTTTCAGCTTTAATATAACTTCCTTCCTCTCTCTCTCTCTCTATATATATATATCCCTTTCTACCCACATTTGCATAGAGTGAGTGTGCTTTTTACCAATCGGTAACTTCCAATACCATTGTTGGTGGTATCTTTCCCTCTCTTTCTACCTCCTTAGGTAACTTACCCTACAGTTGCTAGGAATTTTTCTTCCTTTCTCTGTATCTGTGTGTATGCATGCATACGATGTTTGATTGAGAAGAAAATGAAAAATAAAATAATGATTACAATGATGTTTCAACCTGTTATTTCTAGAGACAGTACAGTGTTTCTAAATAAGTTATAGTGAGCCTCTATGCACTCCTGAGAAGTTTGTGAGAAAAGATAAAGAAATAATGAGTACGCTTTCTCCAGCCCAACACAATATGCAGTAACTGCTGGTTTTAGACAAGGTGGGAGTTCAGGGCACAGTTAACTACTAAACCCACCACCAGCCCCCAGAAGTTCTAAGGTTTGGATATTCTGTGATGCAGTTATCCCTTATTATTTATTTATTTTTTGAGAAGTGACTGTTAAACTGAGCAAATGACAACAAGGTCAGTTGCTTTCATCCAGTCAACCCCACCAAGCCACTTCTATGTACAGTTCAGAAGTCTGATTGTAATAAAAGATGTAATAAAAGATGTCAGTGTAATGTATTTCACCTTTGCTTCAAACAGTTGCCACAAATTAAAAGATTGAACATTGCTTCACATAATCACACTAGTACCACAAAGGCAAAATAATAACCAAACAGCATCAGACAGCTAGTTATTTTCTTGCACAGATGACAGCCACAGCAATTTACCTACTCTGTCTGTGCATATCAGCTGCTCAGTTAAGTAGGCCATCTTACTTCTCACAAATGCACACTAGTCCTTCAAGACCAGATAGTGACTATTTCAACTGAGCAAAGACAAGGTTAGTTACTTTTATCCAGCCATCCCTAAACCCCACCCAGCAGTTATAGCCATGATGTCTGATGGCTGTATTATACCATTTCATCTCCACAGTCCACACAGGTAAGTTGCCACATATTAAAATATTCTAATCCAAGTTGCTCTGCACAAATCACAAATCCAGAAAAATGTTGCCCATACTATCTGGTTCATGACTGCCAGCATTAACGTAAAAACTGTAATAACACATCTCTCTGCACAAAGGCCTTCTTCCCAACTGACCATACAAATCACAAAGCCAAAAATATTGCCCAAAATATCTGGTTGATCATGGGTAGCATTATTGTAAGAACAGTAATAATACTTCTACTCATGCCATTCTCCTCCTCCTCCCAACTGCCCACTCCAAGTTAAAATCTGAACACTCCAAGTTAAAATCTGAAAATATTCCCCAAAATATCTGCATTATTGTAAAAAAAAAAAAGACAATAATAGCATCTCTCCAGTGCCATTGTTCTCATCCCTGCTGCCTACACAAATCACAAAGCCTTAAATATTGTCAAAGTATCTGATTAAGCACTGCCAGCATTATTGTGACAACAGTAATAAAAACTCTCATCCTGCCAATCTTCTCATGCTAACTGACCACACAAATTTAAAAGCCGGAAATATTGGCCAAAATATCTGTCTGATCCCTGCCAGCATTGTAAAATCAGTAGTAACACAGCTCATGACACCATTCCCCTCATCCCAGCTACCCGCCTAAATCACAAAGCCAGAAACATTGCCAAAAACATCTGGTTGATCACAGCCAGCAGTGTTATTGTAAACACAGTAATAACATGTATCTCAATGATACCTCATTACCACTTTCCTCTCTGTCCAGTCAGAATTATGCAGAGAGTATCCATGGTGGTGCAGCTGTAGCATTGCCTTACAGCAAGAGGTTCTCCCATTCGATTCTCGGCTGGAGTGCGGGGAGTGCCTTCTGTGTGGAGTCTGCATGTCCTCCCTGTGGTTGAGTGGCATTCCGAAAGACATGCGTGAATGGGCATTCCTTCGTTGAAGATTGGGCGCCGAGCTGGCAACTCGGCACTGTAAAAATCTACTGTCAATCATTAGTGGACCGGAGTTCCACTGTGGTGACCCCTAACCAGGAAAAACCAAAAGACAGACAACATCCCTGATTTTAATCCTTCATTAACAACTCCTTGAGGTTGCTTTGCCCATATATTTTGAATGTTGTGAAGTCTGTACTCAAGTGATCTCACAATATTTTAGCTAATGTAATCACATAACTTCAATAGGAAGTCAATTGGTGCCTCACTCCCCTCTGGGGAAGTGCCCAATGTTCTGTGAGTGCATCTTCATTTAAGTTAGTAGTAAAGATGTATGTACTTCTTTCTTTTTAGATCAAGAATATTAATTTAAAGATAAATCAATCAATAAATAAATAAATAAGGAAAGAGATAGTCTTCACAAGCACAACACCCTAGGTGGTTGCCTAGTTCACCTGTGTATAAGGCTAGCCCTGAGTAAGGGCTGATCATAATGGAAAATTGACATTTTTGGATCTGGATACCATACCCTTGCTTATAAAGTTGCACAGCAGAGAATAATTTCCTTACTACAGAAGACATATGGTGGTCAAAGACCAAGTCACCAGCTGCATTTGTTCCCAAATCCCTGACCACTGGATCTACCCTTAGGGGTATATTATCAATGTATTAATTTGCAGGGGTGGCTGTCCTTCCAAAAGATTCTGTGATACACTTCTTGGCGTAGAGTTTTAAACCATGATTCTAGGACTAGTTATTAGCCTGTGTCAGACCTTCTTTTATCACTTGGGGATATTTTATGACTGCTGCTAGTTTATAATCATCTGCAAACTTAGTCAACCAGAGACGTTTGTCATTAGCCTTGACTTCAGAGAAGCAGATGCCAAAGAGGAGCAGCCCCAGCCCTAAACCTCAAGGGAACCCCACTAGTAACTTGCCATTTGGTGGTGGTAGACTCCCCTATCCTGACTTCTCCTATCTGTGAGCCAGCTGACTATCCAGTGGATGACATATGGGTTTGAACTTAATTTCGTGAGCTTATCTACAATGCCCTAGAGGGGTATTGTGTCAGATACCTTGGCCAGGTCATGATAAGCAGTGTGCACAGTTTTGCTGTCCTCCATTGTTTTGGTGACTGCCTTGAAGAAGCTCACCAGACTGAGTAGGTAGGACCTACCCTTAACAAACCCAAACTACGTTGGATCCACTGTCTTAAGGTTACCTACGCTGTCATTTATCATATACATGATTATTCTTTCCATGGCTTTACATATGAGAGTCATGGATTGATATTTTTCCATGCCCATAGATGGCCCATCCTTATGCAGAGGCTGAGGGGTAATGGTTGCAGTCCTCCATTCATTTGACAGGCAGCCTGTTTGGAGACTCTCGTTGAGTGTTACTTCTACTGTGGTAGATAAAACATGTTTCTTGCTATTAAGGAGACAACCTCTGGATGCAGTGTTTTTTGATATGGAGAGTGTTTTCAGGACCTGTTCCTTAGTGACAGTTGGGGGAGTTATGGTTGGGGTATTTCTTGAGAGATATCTGGTGGTAAAAGCAGAGTGAAACTGAAATTGAACTTATTTGCCAGTAGATTAGCTATATCCTCCAGCTCAGTATAGGTGACTACATTTACAATTTTTTCAGCACATTGTTGTGTATTGCCTTTAATGTTGTGGACTTAGCTAAAGAATGTGTTGTTTTGTTCTTAGTTTGGCAGATTACTTGTGTCTCCAGTTTGATTTTGATAGACTTAAAGTTGGGGAATTGCGTATTATGTTTGATGAGGGAGTTTGGGCTTTTCTGGGCACTGCACTTCCTAATTTTGCACATGTATTTCTTCCTTTTGTCATACAATCTGTTTATGCTGGGATTCCACTAGGGTGCTTCTTTTTAATTTATCCGCTGCTTATTTTTTGGTAGGTATCACTACTTGCATACAGCTCTATACAAAGGTGTACAAGGATGTTGTGAATGACTCCACATAGGCAGCAGTGTTCCCTGGCTGTGTGTGTACATGCGTGCTTGCATGTGTGTGTGTGTGTGTGTGTGTGTGTGTGTGTGTGTGTGTGTGTGTGTGTGTGTGTGTGTTGGGAGGGGGGGTCCTTTAAAAGGAGCAAGTTTGCCTTGGAATAGTTCCTAAAAGTTCCAGGGATAGGTGGTGTCCCAAGCTTCAGTTTTATTTTGAAGGATGCAGCTTAATTGTCTGACCTGACCAGTGAAGACTTTACACTCAGGGGGTACAATGTTCTTCATTTTTGTGAGGAGCAGGTTAAGGATGCTTCCAAATCTTATGTACATATACTTTATAAGCATTTTGTTTTCTGAATGTAAGAAAATATATCTGTTTAATTGATCTCAATCATCTGTTATGGGCTGATAAGATAAATGTGTCGTCCATTGCCTTATATATATTTCTATTATAAGTATATATGCCCTTTGAATGTGTTTCATGTACTCTGAACCTATGAGACAAGCCCAAATGCCTGATTAACAAATATGAATAATTAAATAAACTGTGAATTTAAATTAAATGCTAATTTTGTAGTATTAAAAGTATAAGTTGTTAGAAATCATCTTACTGGGATTATTCTGTCTAATTCATTAGGTCTGTTTAATTATTTTGGTTTAACAACCAACAATCTCTTTCTCTGCTTCAGTGCTTTATTTGTAGAGCAAGCTGTAATAGGAACAGTTCAGCTGTGAAGGGAAGCCAGGTTTCCCATTATATATGGAAGAGAAAACTGGTGGAAGAAAGTAAGAGCTACAGTGTGCTTTCTTCATGGTCATATATGAAAAAGAATAAGCACATTACTATTTAGTTTTCACTTGGCTTCAAGAAATCGATCACATGCTGAACAAAAACTGGTAAAACAGTAAGCATTTTACCACTGATGACTGTGTTCTTTGGAATTTTTTGGGAAATAAAATGCAATAAATAAATGAAAAAATAATCAGAGAGGAGGGAATACTGATAAAAAGTGCACAAAACCAATGTTTGTCATCAAGAGAATTTTGGGTGAAAAACAGGGGGATCTCACACAAACTTCCTCTTAATTTCATTTTATGATAAAATAGAAAATTCTAGTCTTTTAAACCAGAGAGAAGGCTCTCTGGCACTTTAATACAGGTATTTCTAAATGAGAAGATTGTAACATTATTGCACATTGACATCCAGTTAATTAAAATGGTAGGTTTAGCAGGTTTGCTTTTTCCAGCAGGTGGCGCCAAAAGATTATTAACTCGTACTGAGACTTCAAAAGCTGGGAGGTTCTCATCACACCTATTTGATTCTTACCTCCCAATTCAATTAAGCTGCGGTGATGTAGCGGTAGCGTTGTTGCCTCACAGCAAGAGGTTCGCCTTCTATGTGGAGTCTGCATGTCCTCCCCGCGGTCGAGTGGTGTTCGAAAGACATGTGTAGAATGGACGTGCCTTTGTTGAAGGTTGGGTGTTGAGCTGGCACCTTGGCCTCTAACCGGGAAAAGCTGAAAGAAGAACAACAACCTCCTGATTCAATTGTGATTCAAAATTAGGGACAATTTTTAAAAAGTATTTCTGATAAGTTAGAGCAGAAATGGAACCCTAGTAAATGTAAAAAAAAAAATAAAATAAAAAAAAAAGTGTGTGTGTGCGCACGTGTAAGGATATATATGTTTGTGTGTATGTTTGTATTTATGAAGTACACTGCAGATATCCTTGACTATATACTTGCAACAACCTAAATGAAAATAAATCACACACACACACACACACACACACACACACACACACACACACACACACACACACACACACACACACACACAGACACACACACACACACACACACACACACACAACACACACACACACACACAAAATCATGGACACTTAGCGAATGACTGAAGGAGACTTTATTCTTCAAAATAACAAAGAAACGTGATTTTATTCTAACACAGATGTTTTTCTTCAGATGCGTATCACACATCTGAAGAAATTATTTGATACAACAAAAGTACTAATTTATTTCTTTGATTCTTTCCAGGAATGCAAATCCTTTACTCATACTCTCAGTCATTAATGTCTGTATTTTTTTTTACATTATATATGTATGTATGTTTACAAGGAACATTATTTTACTATTTTTCTTGGTGCTCACATCTTCAGCACACAGACGTCGATGCACTCTGAATACTAGATTACGACTATAAGCATAGTGCCCTTCTGTGGTGCAAATACAGACAAACAACTGATTGGCGATTCCTGCTAAGGTCTTTTGTATAGTATGTATGCAAGATATTTGTAGCAGTAAGATACACTTGGCATAGACAAAAGCACAGAATGCTTAATAGTAAGTGAGCAAAGCAAGCTGAGAGAATAGAGGAATCAGTGAGATTATTCAGAAAGATGAAATATTTTGACTAATCAGCAAATGCCAATTAAACTTGAGCCATGACAGAAATTTACGTCTGTCTTTTTGGTGTAAATGACAAACATACAGGGATATAATTTAGCTCTGAGGTCCTTACATTAAACTATTTTCTTGGACTTTTGTTGGGATGGCATTAAGTGATTTCAAGGTTCAGAGACATGTAAGTCTGTTAGTGCAATTAATGTTTGAAACTTCTCATTTTATTTTTTGCAATGGAGTAAGCCTTCATTGCCCCATCCTGCTACGTACCTATATATTCATATATACAGATGTATGTGTGTGTGAATTGATGGTAGCACATTGAGCATAAACCACCAATGCAAATAAAAAAATATGAAATGAAAGCGATCAAAATCAGAAAATAAACAGTGAAGTCAGTCCTCCAGCTTAACGCTGGGGACAGCTAGCTCTTCGCATCACTGTTGTGATTTAAGCAAATGTAACAAAAAGAAAGCAGTCAATATAATTATGATAATGACCAAGTACGGAAAACAGAATGTGACTTTTGTTTAGAGCTACCCATTATAAGGGAAGACATAGAAGAAGCTGCATCTAGAATTTTTTTAGGGGAAGAAGTTCCACCTTACAGGTAACTAAAATAATCTTTCAAAATGCACAATGGTACGATGGTACTTTAAAATAAGGCAAAAGAAAATGTAATTAAAGTTGTAGTAGAAGACAATGAAAAGGTTTTCCCATTACTTTTTATCCTTATTCTGGGTTGAAAGATCACCTCATATATAGAATAAGTATGCAAAGGGAAGTCATTCTGAATGATCTCCTACGGCCCAGACCTTACAGGACATTAGTAATGAAGCTAGTTCATAGTCATCTATTAGATGATCACCTGGGGGTGGACAAAAGTAAGACAAGAGTACTAGCAAGATTTTACTGGCCAGACATAATGAAAGAGATGGAACATGTCTGTGTTTTTTGCACAGAATGAAAGAAGGGTCCACTCCATTGTGGATATAAAAGTCCACTGATCTTAGTGCCATTTCCAGAGGTTCCATCTTAACAGATTGCTCTGGTTATCATGCGGTCTTTAGTTAAATCATGTCAAATTATGTTAGCCAGACAGGACTATGCTACTAAATATCCATAAACAGTGCCACTACATAAATACTATAGCTGTTGCCAGGGAACTGGTACTGTTATTCTCCAGAGTGAGTATCCCTTAGGAAATGCTAACTTTATATTAAGTTCACTGCATCAGTTTTGTTATTGCTTTAAAGTCAAACTGTTAAAGATGCTGGTGTACCAACTGCAGACTGATGGGTTAGTAGAGAAGCTTAATAAAACACTGATATACCTGTTAAGGAAAGTTGTTTGTAGAGATTGAAAAAAAATGGGACCACCTGTTACCCTACCCACTAACTGTATATAATCATATAGGCACCAAAGCTTCAACTGGGTTTACCTCATTTAAAATCAGGTATCTGAGGGGACTGCTTGGCATTGTTATGGAAAACTGGAAAGAGGAAAAACACCATTTAATAGTGGGGTAGAATACTATTTTAAATTTCTTGATAGATGAAAGTTGTTAACGCTCCTAGAAAGGGTGCACATGCTGACAGCCCAGGCAATACAACAATGACTTAATAATAATAATGACCAACTTAAGAGAATTTAACTCAGGGGAAAAGGTACTAATTTTAATATATAGATCGGGTTATGTAGGGCGGCACAGTGGTGCAGTGGTTAACGTTGTCGCCTCACAGCAAGAGGTTCTCTGGTTCGATTCTTGGCTGGGGTGCCTTCTGTGTGGAGTTTGCATGTTCTCCCTGTGTTCGCGTGGGTTTCCTCCGGGTACTCCGGTTTCCTCCCACATTCCAAAGACATGCATTTGGAGCATTTCTCCCCGGGCCTCCGCTGAAAACAGGATCTGTGGAACCTAGTCGGACATTCCCGGTCAACAAATGTTAAATAAAAAAAAATAATGCACTCCATGGAAAACATATTTCTGACCAAATGGCAGGGGCCATTTAAACTGATGAAAAGAATAAATGTAGTGAACTATGAAGTTAGGAAAGAAAAAAAGATAGACCAAATTTGCAAAATTAATTTGCTGAATCCACGAAAAGGAGCAGAGAATTATTCAGAGACCTTGCAAACTGAGGCTTCTACAGGAGAGGCTAGGGAGCATATACCAGAAGTGTTTCTACAGAAATCCTTGTCATAAAGTACAAAAACAGGAAGTAAGAGAATTGTACTTAAGAAATAAGCAAATGTTTTCAAAAATAATGGTATCTGGGATATCTAAACTGACAAGGCATAACACAGAAGTGACGCCAGGAGGGAAAATTAGACTGAGACATTACAGAGTGCCTGAGTCCCAAAACAGTTAATATGAGAAGTGAAAAAGATGCCCAAATTCAGTTTGAGAGAAGAATCAGAGTGAGTAGTTCAGCCTCAAAGTGCTATCAACTCAACCCAATGGAAGTATTAATATATAGTGGAAAGCCAACAAGCTTTCATGTCATTTACCCCTTCTGCTAAAGGAAAAAAAATTGTAACCTCTGACACTGTGCCAGTACCCAGTGTTATCATTTGGCTTATATGGTGCCCCAGCTAATTTCCAGAGGCTGATGGATAAAATACTGATTTTTACTCCATCTATGTTGTGAAGGCTGCCAGCCTAGCCAGACAGAATTTTATAGATAATTCTATCATTTGTAAATATGAATGTTGAAATACAAAGTGTTTTATTAAATGAAAGAATATGCTGTGAAATGTTGAACTTAAAACAATGTAGCAACATTGTCATCTGCTGTAAAGAAAGCGAAGTCAAGCATTTATTGTCTGTCCTTTGAAATTAAAATGACTTCATGCTGTCCTTTGAAGTTAAAGATTCAGAGTCATTCCGTCTGGGCTAGCACATTCTTTCTATTGTTTTAACCAAGAGTTAGATTGCTAGATTTAAACATGCAAATGTATTTTTATTGCCCTGGTTTCTGCCTAAGAGTAAAAGAATGTAGATGCAGTATCTGTTGGTCTGGGAATACTATGAAAGTGAAAGAATGATGCAATGTTTATCAGAACAGCAATTTCATTTTAAACAGAGAGAATCAGATGGCATTAAGAAATTTTTGTCTTGACTATCCAACTCACAGCACTGTCTTGCTCTACATGTAAGTTATCTTAGACTTGTGTTTTCTTTTAGAAATAGCTGGAAACTAGAAAAATTAGACTAAGTGTTTTTATGTAATGCCAGAACTGTACTACTAAATTATTTTAAGTATTTCTGTGTGATCACTGAACTTTTGACTAGCACTGTGTAGTAGAAAGTATTGTCTTGTGGTTTTAATTATTTATTATTAAAAATTTTAAAACCTTTTAAATGTGGCTGGTTTTTGTAGAGATAATTTAAGCTCTTAAGAGTACTTGCATGCCTTTGGTAAAACTGTACAAAGCCACTCTAATAGCTTTAGCCGTGGCCTATGCAACAAATTGGATAATAATATTGCACAATAATAATTGGACACCCTTTTAAGGGCCATTGAGTAGCTGATAATTGTTAGTGGGTGGTGGCAGCTGGTAGTACCATATAGTCTGGGGAAAAAGGGCACAGCTGGAGAACCTGTGCTAGCCTTCCCCAGAATTGTCTGTGCGGTTGTGTAAACGGTGATCTCAAAATGTGTGTGTGTCAGCTACTTGGGCAGGGACAGGAAGCACTGGTTGGACAGAGAGGGTGCTGGAGATTTTAGCTTGCCCACTAGGCTGAGATCTTGACCCTATATCTGTGCTAGTGGGGAGTCTTATTGGGGACCTGGAGAGGAAGGGAGCTACCAGCCACATACTGACAGTGATCTCTGTGTGCTCTTAAGGGAAATTGCACTTTACTGTGTGTATTTGTTATCCTTTCCTCATATATGAGATGCCTTCTCTGGTGTTAGTGGTGAGGATTGAGGCTCTTTGATTGCTGGGTCAGGGCACGGGTGTCACATATTAATTGGTGGCAATGGTTGGGATAAGATATGCTCACATATTAATTGTTTGGCAGAGATGGGATATCCACATCACATATTAATTAGTTGGCAAATACTAATTGGCTTGTAGTGGTGTGGGCAGAGTGAATCCTAAAGCTTGTGTACAGTGAGCTTTGAATGTGTTTTGTACTCTAAAACAGCCATACAGTGAATACTCAGAGTTCAGATCACAATTGTTTTATTTATTTTGTTAGCTTAGTTAGTCAGGGTGAGCAGGCAGCATGTCAGCAGAGGAGTATGAAAAGCTGACAAGGAGCCAGCTGGCAGAGATGTGCCAGGCTAGGAGACTGGTGCATGGAAACCTGACTAAGGCAGACCTGATTGCAGCCTTGGTTACAGCTGCATCAGAAAACAGCAACCAGGAGGACAATCAGACTGGCAGTGGAGATATAATACCCTTGGAGAATGGACAGCTCAACATTTCTGCAGTGGACTTAAAAGTCCAGCTGGAGCTAAAGAGACTTGAGTTGGAGGCCAGGCATTTGGAAATAGAAGCAGCTGAAAGACTGAGGAGTCTACAGGCTGAGGAAAATGAGAAACTGCTATGTCTGGAGGCTGAGGGAAAGGAAAGGCAGAGGCAGCATGAGAAGGAGATGATGTCTCTTTGCCAGAGTCATGGAGGCAATGGGGAAGAGAGTAACTGGACCCCGGAAACACAACAGGTCAGTAAATTGTTTTCACAATTTAAAGAGGGGGATAATTTTGATAGTTTCATTCACATATCTGAGACAGTATGCAAACACTATAGCATTGACCAAAGGCTCTGGGTATGGTTCCTGACTCCCTTGCTCCATGGTAAAGCTGTAACTGTACTGTCTAAAATGTCTGACATTGCATGTTTTGATTATACTGCTGTTAAAGAATAGACAAAACCTCAAAACGCGAATCCATCTTAGACTGGATTCTGTTATCTGACCCCACTCTAGCATGGCACTCTGGCTGTCTACCTGACAGTCTAAGTGATCATCAACCAACCTACCTAATTCAGAACAGACCCCATTACATAAGCCAACCCAACCTCAGAGTAATACGTAACAAAAAGACCTTTAAAACAACTGACTTCATCAATTCAGTACAAAGCTGTAATTGTACACCCCTAAAACTACTATCTCTAGATGATGCCGTACAGTACTTTAACTCCACTTTCCTGCAAATCCTAAACTGTCATGCCCCCTCCAGAACTACAAGACTAAAAGCTAACTATGCTCCATGGCTAACTAAAGATACTAAGACTACAATGAAAGAGAGGGATCAGGCCTGGAGTCAATATCAAAAGAACAAAACCAGTAATCTGAGGCAAACCTACCAAGAACTTCGAAACAAAGCCAAAACAAATCAAACTAGACAAAATAACTACTACAAAAACATGCAGGAAAAATATGCCAACAACCCTACGAAATTTTGGGCTACAATAAATGGCATAATCCACCCAGGTAAAGCCACCACCCCAACCCCAGTACTACAAAACAACCATGACAACATCCCCACACAATTTAACAGGTTCTTTACCAAAACAGTCCAAACCCTTACCAATGCCCTCAATACCACTAGCAGCCCTATACCACATGCTAGCAAAACCCACCCTACTACTCAAAACAATACCACCAACTTTTCCCTACACCCTGTACCCACTAACATTATTTCAAGGCTCCTTAAGAAACTCAAACCAGCCACACTAGCTGCTGACACCCTACCAGCCGAATTCCTTCAGATAGCAGCAGATGCCATAGCCTATCTCGTGTCCATCCTCATAAACAGGTCACTTGCAGAATTCAGTGTCCCCACTCTATGGAAAACATCACACATTATTCCACTGCACAAAGGGGGCAACTCCTTAGAACTCACCAACTACCACTCAATCGCAATACTCACACCTCTATCCAAGATATTAGAGAGAGTTGTACATTCCCAACTACTTCAGTACCTCTTACAAAACAACTTAATCTCCAAAACCCAGCATGGCTCTAGACCATCCCACAGCACCACCACAGCATTACTATAATGTACAGAAATAGTTAACCACAATAGAAACAAGGGACTATTTGTACCTTCCATTTTCTTAGACTTATCTAAAGCCTTTGACATGGTAGGCCATAACATTCTTCTACAAACTTTATCTACCCTAAGCCTCAGCCCCTCCACTATATCATGGTTTACTAACTACTTATCTGGTCGACAGTAAGCAGTCCTATGGCATGACCAGCTGTCCCCCCTGCTACCAGTATCCATAGGCGTCCTTAAAGGATCCATCCTTGGCCTACTATTGTTCTCACTATTCACAAACCAAATCAGTTCCTCCTCACTCACAGCATCAGTAGTACAATACGCAAATGACACCAACCTTATAAGTGCCACCCCCACCTTAAAGGAACTTCAAATCCTCACCCAGAACACTTCTTCTCTAGCCGAAACATGGTTCACAAACATCAAACTTATTCTTAACCTCAAAAAAACTAAATTAATTATTTTTGGCCCAGGTCATGCTCCCCCCTCAAAACTTTCACCATTCACTCTAAAGATAACATTCAAATCACTCCAACTGCACATACAATACTGTTAGGTGTAGAAATAGACAATAACCTTAAATTTGACATCCATATAGCACAAACCATTAAGAAACTTAATAAAAAACTAGGACTTCTCTACAGGAACAAACACTTTAAACAAACCAAAGCTACTATTGCAAGAACTCATCTCTTATCCATCCTTCTCTATGCCTCTCCCATCCTTACTAATCTCCGCCAGAGTGATCTGAACAAAATGGAATCTTGTTATAACAAAATAGCCAAGTTCGCTACTGAAACCTCATACAAATCCCACCACTGTCTCGCTCTTAACCAACTCAATTGGCTTAAGCTACCTCAACTACTTCTGTTTAATCAACTCACAATAGTGCATAATCTCTTCTACCTTCCAGAAAAAACCCTGCACTTCAAAATATAATTAACCCCCTCATCCCTACCAGAGCCTTACGATCTAATTATCAAAACCTAATAAGCGTTATCAGACACAAAAATGATGCTGGCAAATCTCTCTTTGGCTGCACTATTGCCAAAATCTGGAACTCACTACTTAGCCAAATAACCTCCACTACCTCCACTGTTCAGTTTAAGAAACTCCTGAGAACCCACTTCTCAAACAATTGGCTTTGTTCATGCTACTCCCCAGGTTAATTTGCACCAGTACCATCTTCAAGGATTCTACTAAAGGTCCCTTAATTCCTTTCACTGTAAAGCTTAATAATCACTGGTTATTTCTGTAACAAAATATTGAGAGTACTCATAATTTAGAAAGAAGAAAAAAATGTTTTTTCTTGTGTGCTTATATTTTATATTCTATATAAACCCTACTACTAGAATGCTGTATGCTGACTTTACTAAAGGAATTGTTAATCTATACATAACTTATGTTTTTGTGGAACCTATATCTCTGTATGATATTCTTGTGTAATTTCTTTGACATGCTATTGGAGCTTTTCTCCCCGGGACGCCGCTGAAAATGGATATGTGTCCAGTCAGACTTTCCCAGTTAACAAATGTAAAATAAAATCAATTAATTAATTAATTAATTAATTAATTAATTAAAAAAATGTCTTTTAGAACTGTTTAAGCTAACACCTGAAATGTATAGGAAAAAGTTTTGTGAGCATAGACACAAGGCAGATGAAAGTGTGTGTGAATATGTTGTTGAACTGAGCACTTATTTCCATAGGTGGGTGAGCGGATGTCAGGTCACCACTTTTGAAGGGCTGGCAAACCTATTGGTGAGGGAACAAGCCCTTAGCACTTTGCCTAAGGACATGAGGATCTGGTTAGCTGATAGACAATGTGCTACTTCAGATGAGTTGGGAAGAAGGGAGACCTATACCTGACAAGCAGGACAGCCCTGCACAGGAAGGGGACCACGAGTACTGCTCATGGGTCTAAAGGAACCCATTGTGGGCAGCACAGACTGCCCCAACAGAATCTGCCAGTAGCAGGGGAAGCCACTAGTCCAGCTACATACCCAGGAGCTAGGGTTAAATGTTTTGAATGCAACCATTGGGGCCATGTGGCATGCAGGTGTCCACTGAGGCAAGGTGGGGAACAAAAGGTGAGGGAGCCAGTAATTGGGAAAGACAAAATGCCAATAGTAGGTTGTCTTGAGACAACAGAGGTACTAAACTACCATCTTGCAGATGTCCTGATAGAGAAGGATTTGGATGAAGCAGTACTATGTGCTTATGCAGTTACACGCAGTAAGGCTGGGAGACAAGCATGTGGGTCTGGTAGCCTGGGGGATACCCAGACAGACAGCATACTTGCAGCCAGGACTGCTGAGGTGGTTACTTCAGGGAGGGAGCCACTCTGTAGCAGAGAGATTGAATGTGAGTCACAGCTGCTTGTGGATACTGATGTTCCCTTGGACAGAGTGACTGCAATGGCAGAGGTGAGTAGTAGTAGCACTGAGGCTGACAGTGAGGCACCACTGTTAGAGGATGCCAGACTTCCTGTGGAAGGGGAGCTGGGAAGGGTTACAAGGAGAGAGTTGAGACAGGCTCAGCTCTCAGACCCTACATTGTAAGGCCTGAGGCAGGTAGCTAGGGAGGCACCTGATTCTCAGGGAAAGGGGGAATCTGTATACTGGGACAAAGGGTTACCATACAGAGAGTGGATCTCTGAGGGTGGGCTAGAAGATGAGAGAGTACAGCAGTTGGTAGTGCCTAGAGCCTACGGTCTGGTGCTTCTATCCATAGCCCATAATATTCCCTTTGCAGGTCATATGGACATAAAACGTACAAAGAGGCGTGTTATGCAGAACTTGTATTGGCCTGGAATTTCCAGAGATGTAACAGGGTACTGCAGGATCTGTGAGCAGTGCCAAAAGGTAGGCAAGGCAGGATACAAAGTGAGAGCTCCTTTGATGCCTTTGCCTGTGATTGAGGAGCCATTTCAGAGGGTAGCTATAGATATTGTGGGTCCCCTGAGTACCCCAAGTTCCACAGGGAAAAAGTATATGCTAGTGGTAGTGGATTATGCTACACGATACCCTGAGGCAGTGGCTTTGTCCTCCATTGAGGCAGAGAAGGTGGAAAATGCTTTGTTAGAGATTTTCAGCAGGGTAGGTTTCCCAAAAGAAATACTGACTGACATGAGGTGCCAATTTCATGTCAGACCTGCTGGCTTGTCTGTGGAAGTCCTGTGGGGTGCAGTGCATGAAGACCACCCCCTACCATCCCCAGACTAATGGTCTTGTTGAGAGGTTAAACTCTACAATCAAGTCCATGCAATGGGCATTTGCAGATCAGTTTAAGAGAGAGTCGGACAAATATTTGCCCCATCTGTTGTTTGCTTACAGAGAGGTTCCCCAGGAATCCACAGGTTTTTCACTTTTTGAGTTGCTGTATGGGCATAGGGTGAGGGGACCTCTAGATTTAATTTGAGATAAGTGGGAAGGTGAGCGCGAGTTACACAAGGAGTCTGTTGTGGCATATGTCCTAAACCTCAGGACCAGGCCCAGTGAACTCATAGGCTTGGCTCAGGAGAACCTGGCAGAAACCCAACAACAGAAAAAGGTGTGATATGACAGTAATGCTCGAGCTAGAGAGTATGCTGTGGGGCAGCAGGTAATGGTTCTCATTCCTGTCAGACACAACAAGCTGCAAGCAGCTTGGAAGGATCCCTACAAGTGGTGAGAAAGGTAAGTGATGTTAACTACATGGTGAAACTGCTAGGCAGATGGCAGGGGCACAAATTTTAACATGTTAACATGATGAAACCTTACCATGATAGGGAGGCCCTTGTGCTGAACATTTGCAGTGGATTGCAGGAGGAGTCTGAGGGAGATCTGGGGACTGATCTCCTCAGTGAGGCTTGGACTGACACCTAAGTGGAAGGGGTAGCAATGTCCCAGCAGCTATCTCCTACCCAGGTTCAAGACATCTGAGCAGTGTTACAGGAATTTGGGGACATTTTCACTGGGAAACCAGGGTGCACCCACCTGGTGCAGCACCAGGTGGATACAGGACCCCAAAGGCCTATTAGGCATGCCCCTTATAGAGTGCCTGAGACAGTCAAACAGACTCTGAGGGAGGAGGTACAGGAGATGTTGGAACTAGGGGTGATTCAAGAGTCCAACAGTCCCTGGGCCTCCCCAGTGGTGCTGGTGCCCAAGAAGGATGGCGGCACCAGGTTCTGTGTGGACTACAGGAAATTAAATAGTCACACAGAGTCAGATGCTTACCCCATGCCTCGGACAGATGAGGCCCTAGAGCAGTTGGGTGGGGCTAAGTGTCGTACAACCATTGATCTTACCAAGGGTTACTGGCAGGTACCCTTGACTCCCAGTGCTAGAGAGAAGTCAGCCTTTGTGACTCCTTTTGGCTTGTATGAGTTCACAAAGATGCCCTTTGGGATGAAGAATTCCACAGCGACTTTCCAGAGGCTGATAGATAATATCCTAGTAGCCGCAGGAGGATTTGCCCTTGCTTACCTAGATGATATTGCCATCTACAGCCATTCCTGACCAGAGCACCTTCAGCATGTCAGGGAGGTGTTGGGCAGACTACAGAGGGCAGGGTTGACCATTAAGCCGAGAAAATGTCAGGTGGGTATGGGGGATGTCTCCTACCTAGGACACAGAGTAGGGAGTGGTAAGATAAGGCCAGAACCTGCCAAAGTGGAAGCCATTCAGGTATGGCCTGCACCATTTACTAAAAAGCAGGTGAGGGCATTTTTAGGGACAGCAGGGTACTACAGAAAGTTCATCCCCCAGTTATAGTACCATAGCTGCTCCCCTCACAGACCTGACAAGGAAGAAAAGGCCAGGTAAGATAGTGTGGACCCCAGCATGTGAGCAGGCATGCCAGAAGCTTTGGGAGAACCCCCTGTGTTAGCCAGTCCAGATTACAGCAAAGAATTTGTTGTGCAGGTGGATGCTTCAAAGCATGGGGTGGGGGCTGCACTTAGCCAGATTTCTTCAGAGGGAGAAGAGCACCCAGTGGTTTATCTCAGTCATAGGCTCCAACCCAGGGAGGAATGCTATGCAGCTGTAGAAAAGGAATGTCTAGCCATAGTGTGGGCACTGCAGAAACTTCAGCCTTATCTGTATGGAGGGAAATTCGCTGTTATTACAGATCACAACCCCCTAACATGGTTAAATAGAGCCAGCCAACAAAATCCTAAGTTACTAAGATGGCGCCTAGGGTTGCAAGCATATGATATGTCAGTGTAACACCGCAGTGAGTAGCAGTGCCAATACAGATGGGCTCTCAAGACAGGGAATGGGGTAGGTATACTCAGATAGACCTGACCCTCTCAAGCGATGTTTCTCAAGGGTCACTTGAAAACTAGCTTGAGTTCTCTGGGGGGGGGGGGGGGGATGAGAAGGCAGCCAGCCTAGCCAGACACAATTTTATAGATAATTCTATCATTTGTAAATATGAATGTTGAAATACAAACTTGTTTTCTTAAATTTGTGCACTTGCCTTGCTTCATTTAAAACGTTTTAAATTAATAATTTTGTAGAGTTTTAATTGCATTTACTGTTTAGGGCTACACACTCAAGTGAGGTAGTCTTTTCTGTGTTTATTTACTGTATTATTACATTGTTTAGCCTGTTTTAACCCCCCCCCAAAAAACCAAAAAACAAAAAAAATACTATCTTGTTTGCTTGTTTCCCACCTTTCCTAGGTAGTATAGTCCAGATCCCAGGCTTTGCTGGTCTCAGGACTTTATTTTCTGTGTTCAGAGCTATCCAGACCTTGCTGTGGTAGAGGAAAGTCCTACTGCTTACCAGTGGGAGTGGTGAGCATTGTACTGCCTATCTAACAATAGAGGAGTGGTTTCCAGCTCTGAAATTGTAATTTTATTAGCCTTTTGGGCTGATTTCTATCCCTTTCAACTTTCTGGCTTAAAAATGGGCGTGTTTGTGCATGTCTTGCATCGTGCAGCACTGCGGGGCTACGGTTAAACTATTCCAGGTTCCAGAAAGTCTGGTCTTCAAATTTTCCCTTAGAACTAGCTGGTTTCTCAGTAGTAGCACTAAAATCTGAACCCCTGTGCCTAACACTTGCTCTAGAACCTGCTGGAAAGCTCTAGGAAGCCTTAAACTGATACAAGCACTCAACTCTCCTTGTCAATAAGAAGAAATTAATTGTAGGCACTAAACAGCCTATAATTGCAAAGTACCTTGCAAAGGTAAGGGAAAACAGCTCCTGTACTTTACAAAAATAGCATCTAAACAGGCATGTCCAAGGGTCAGCTGTCGGTGATTTCTCCTGTCCACCTGGTGAATCTGGGCATACTGGGGCAATGGAGCAACTGTGTCATGTACACAAACAACCCTCTCCTCCTACCACCCAACAGTACAACCTGTGAGAGATGCACTTACATAGCCAAACTGGAAGCAAAGCTCTCTCCAGCCAAGACTGTGCTAGACAGTCAAGAGGAGAAGGTTAATACCTGCACTACACCTTAAGCAACACATAGCCCTTCAAAATCAATACCATCAACACCCACACATAGCAACACTAAACCCACATATGTGGAGGCCCTTAACATTAACCTGCCCAAGCAACAAGGACCTCTGAAGCTGAAACGCAAACAAACAACAGTCACAACCAAAGTGACACATAGCTCACAACACCAGTGTGCCACCCAACAACAGCCCCTGATGCAAGACAATGTACCTGACACTTTAGTCATAGGTGACTCTATAGTCAGGCTGCAGGCACACTGATGTCCCACTCAGGCTGAACAAGGAGAAAATTACAGTCAGCTGCCTGTCGGGTGCCAAGATCCACCACATAATGCATGTACTCAAGTCACTCCACAACAAGTACAAATATGAATGACACCACATATGCCGCAAGAATTTTATTTCTCTAGCGCCTCGGCTACAAATAGCCTTCAAGGAGTAAAATACACAAATTCAGCAATCCTTTATATAATACCAGCAGCTTCTATCAATGAACAATTAAACAATAAAAACATCAATTAAAACTTTTAAAGTGTCCCTATCCAATTTCATATAACACTTTTCCAGCAACATTCAGTGTTTAATCCCTTTGGTATCAGTGTTTCATATTTTAAAATAAGTAAATATTGTTTCCTTTTTCAAAAGGAAAACGGAATAGGTTTCAGATAGCATTTGATGGTCTACAATATGGACAGGAAGTTTCATTTTTAGACATAAATTTGTGTGGAGTAGTGGGCGAATGTATAAAAATGAGTATACATAGGAAGTTTAATGAGGTGAATCAATTTCTAATTGACACTAGTTGCCATCCAAAGCATACATTGGAATCATTACAATTTGGGGAATTCTTAAGGATATCTAGATTGTGGAACGAGGAGAGTGTTTATAAAAAAGAACTAGAACAGACTGCAGCAATGTTCAGGAATAGAAGATATGATGTGAAATGATTGATAGAGATGTGAAGTATGTATTAAATATTAGATATGGAATAGATAAAAAAAATGATGGAAGGCAATGTCTTAGCAGAAGCAATAAAATGGACAGAGATACTTTAGTTTTAGTTTTAGGATGTAATGTGTTGAGTGAGTATATTAAACAGATCATGCTCCATTATTGGGAATTTTTGAAAGGTTTTGATGAATTAGATGGGTTGGTGAATAAAAAGTTAATATACTCATACAAGAGAGGTAGCAGTATAAGAGACTTGGTGGTATACACTAAATTTCAAAGGCCAGACATAAACTTGTCTGTGCAGCTTTGCAATAAGGGGACGAGATCTTGTAGAAAGTGTAGGGGATGTCCTCATATAATAAATACTTTTCAGACCACAAATGGCATCCCTTTTTAGTATAAATGGGGAATATAATTGTAGAACAGAAGAGGTAGTATATGCTATTAAATGTACGTGTAATATGTTCTATATTGGACAAACAAAAAGAATATTTAAAGTTAGACTGTTAGAACATTTGAGAGATATTAGGACAGGTAAGATAGAAAGCCCCTTAGCCCAACATTTTAGAAGTTGCCATAATGGAGATCCTGATGGACTTAAGGCAACGATTTTAGAACAGGTTTGTTTAAAAAATAATGATAGGGAAGCACATAGATATAATCTTTTGAAAAAGGAAACAATATTTATTTTAAAATATGGAACACTGATACCAAAGGGATTAAACACTGAATGTTGCTGGAAAAGTGTTATATGAAATTGGATAGGGACACTTTAAAAGTTTTAATTGATGTTTTTATTGTTTAATTGTTCATTGATTGAAGCTGCTGGTATTATATAAAGGATTGCTGAATTTGTGTATTTTACTCCTTGAAGGCTATTTGTAGCCAAGGCGCTAGAGAAATAAAATTCTTGTGGCATATGTGGTGTCATTTGTGTTGAAGCACATAATCTTGGTGTTGTTTAGAAGTACAAATATGACTCTGTCATTGTCCATGTTGGAGTGAATGACTTGAGATGTATCTCCCTGGACTACATGAAAAGAGACATGGAAGAGCTCTCGGTCATGTGGCCCTGGCAAGTATGACCCTAGCCCTGAGTAGCATCCTGCCTTCTCCCAGAATAATACCACAGTATAAGGACAAAATGATTGACTTCAACAATTGGCTAAGCTTCTGGTGTCATTCAAAGGGGATCCAGTATCTGTCTGCCTGGGAAGACATGATCGACAAACCATGATGCTTTGCCAGAAATGGTCTGCACCTGTCACCCCTGGGATTTAGGTTACTGGCTAAACCTCTTGCCACCCCTATAGTGCCTTTTTTAGGCAAGGTTCAAAGGACAAAATCACTACCGTAACAGCATGCAAAATCTGAACATAATGCTACTCAATGCTTGAAGTCTAAACCTCAAAATGCACTCTCTCTCGAGGCACTCCTAAAAAAATGGAGAACATCGATATTTGTGTAGTAACTGAGTCCTGGTTCAAGGCTCCAAAGAGCACCCCTGCAATACCAGGCTAGAACTCTTACCACACTTTTCGGCCACCAAACCAAGACTGAAACACTAAAGGTGGAGGAGTATCCATATTCACCAAGGATATTCACACCTCCAGGCTAGTTGCCCAACAGAATGCATCTGAAATTTCCAGATGCAACTAACACTAGATAAGACTGCAATCCAAACTGTAGCTTGCTACAAATCCCGCTCCATGCCCCAAGATTCTCACTACACATTTCTAAACATAATAGAAAATATTAAGATACAACCAAACACCCTAATACTGGGTGATTTCAACTATCCTGCCATTAACTGGGAAAACTACTTGGGTACCAACACCTTTTCCCAATGGTTCTTGGAATTCATAAATTCCAACGCTCTGGATCAATTAATCCATTGTCCCACCAGGGGCTCTAATATCCTAGACCTGGTCATTACCAACATAGGAGATAGATGCTTCACACCAGTGGTTACTCCCTCATTGGTCAGGTCTGACCATAAGCAAATCACCCTTGACATCCACATCCCACCCCCACCCCCACCCCCCAGTAAGGAAACCTCCACAAAAAACTTCTCCAAAGCCAACTTCATGCTACTCTAGTCAGAAGTGACAAACTTCATGACACCCATGCAGACGGGATCTGAAAGTTCGACTGCTGAATCTTACACTAAGGCACTGTACAATCACATCCACCCGTGCATGAATCGTGCCATCTCAAAAAGAACCAAGGCGCTGTCCTCCAAAAAAAAAAGGAAGCCAATCTGGTGGTCCCCTGCCATAAACAAACTATACAACAGAAGGAAGAAACTGTTGCAGAAAAGAGGAAAATCCCAGGATGCAAAAAACTCCCTCACCAGCCTCAGTAAGAAGCTGACATCCCCCATAAAATCCTCCAAAGCTAGTTATGAAAATAAAATTGCCAAAGATTCCAAAGGCAACCACAAGGCATTCTATAGTTATGTCAAGAATCTAAATGGCAATGCTCAGATCTGCTCTGAGCTACAACAGAATGGCATTAAATATACTGATCCCAAGGATATTGCCAGTATCCTGGCAGATCAATTTAGTGCCAACTTCACCCCCCTCTAACCCCGTAAAGGGACCATCTCAATATGAAAAGATTGCCAAATTCTGGTAATCATGGCCATGCAGGTAAAAACTGCACTCTCCAAAGCTAAGAATACAGCATCCATGGGACCAGATGACATCCTGGGCGGTATACTACATGAACTACAAAATGAACTGCCACCTCACCTAAGTGTCATGTTTAATCATAGCCTCACCTCAGGCTTTGTGCCCACTGAGTGGCGCACAGGTACATTTATCCCACTCCACAATGGGGGATCCACCTTGGATCCCAGGAACTACCGTCCCATCAGTCTGATGAGCCTGATCTGCAAGGGCATGGAATGTATTATCATGGAACTTATAAACAAAGACATTGGCAACCTTCAAACACTGGACCCCACCCCGTTTGGGTTTGTGAAGGGCCGATCTTGTCTCCTGAACTTGGTTGACTTCTTTGAATCAGTCTCCAGAGCTGTGGATGAGGGTAAGGCAGTCCACACAGCCTATCTGGACCTTGCCAAGGCCTTCAACACCATCCCCCACTCTGGGCTCATAGATAAACTTACTAAGCTGGGCATAAATCCCTACATCACTCGATGGGTTGCCAACTGGCTTACTGACAGAACCCAGACTGTAAAAGTAGCCGACTCCAAATCCAGCTCCAGACAAGTGACAAGTGGAGTACCTCAGGGTTCAGTCCTGGGACCGCTCTTATTTGGCACCTACTTCTCTGAAGTGCAGGCCAACACTAAGGGACTCTGGCTAACAAAGTTCACAGATGACTGCAAACTGGGAGCCATTATTGAATCCCCAAATGATGTGGATATTCTACAAAAGGGCCTTACAGAAACAGATGCTTGGTGCCAGAGCCATGGGATCAAGCTTAATGCCAATAAATGTATAGTTAACCCCTTTGGGAAAAAAACATGTACCCATGAATTACCACATAGGTGGCAGTACACTAAACACTGAAAGTGTGATGAGAGACATAGGGACACAGGTGGACAGTGGTCTCACCTTCGATAACCACATCACCACAACAGTCAGGAAATCCTTCTATGTGGCACACCTCATTACTAAGGGCTTTTCATCCAGAAAAAAGGAGTTCATTGTCCCACTGTACTCATCCCTCTTTAGACCCATTATAGAGTACAATGCCCTGTTTGGTATGTACCTCACAAGATATCTGCAACAACTGGAAAGGCAGCAGAAATACCTCACTAAAAGAATCACAGGCCTAAAGCAGATGCCCTATGCAGATCGTCTAAAAATACTTCAGCTATACTCAGTGGCAAAAAGTCTACTCAGAGGTGATCTCTGCTTAACATACAAGGCCATATCAAACCCTGAGCTGATGGACATGCTCCACTTAAAGAAATCCCAGTCCCTCAGTACCACACACTTCAGGGATCTAAACCTTGTCATCACAATGAACAAAACATGCTGGAGGGATAGGTTCCTGATCCAGAGACTCCCCATACTCTGGAATAGACTGCCCATACATGTCAAGCAGAGCACCTCCTTGGCTCTCTTCAAAAGGAACCTTAATGATTGGATGGGAGATAGGAAATTCACCCTGGGGATCATGTCAGTTGCCCTGCTAGACAGGGGTCCAGGGAAGTAAATATTGTGGGAAGAAATATCCAGGGAATTGTTATGGCTAGGCGTGTATAGGCCCTAGGACCGATAGCCTAGTACCAACCTATGAACCTAAATGAAAGAATATGCTGTGAAATGTTGAACTTAAAACAATGTAGCAACATTGCCATTTGCTGTAAAGAAAGCTAAGTCAAGCATTTTTGTCTGTCCTTTGAAATTAAAATTACTTCATGCTGTCCTTTGAAGTTAAAGATTCTGAGTCATTTTGTCTGGGCTAGCACATTCTTTCTATTGTTTTAACCAAGAATTAGATTGTTAGATTTAAACATGCAAACATATTTTTATTGCCCTGGTTTCTGCCTAAGAGTAAAAGAATGTAGATGCAGTTTCTGTTGGCCTGGGAACACCAGGAAAGTGAAAGAATGATGTAATGTTTATCAGAACTGCAATTTCAATTTAAACAGAGAGAATCAGAAGGCATTAAGCATTTTTGTCTTGACTATCCAACTCACAGCACTGTCTTGCTCTACATGTAAGTTATCTTAGACTTGTGTTTTCTTTTAGAAATAACTAGAAACTAGAAAGATTAGACTAAGTGTTTTTCTCTGATGTCAGAACTATACTACTAAATTATTTTAAGTATTTATGTTTGATCTCTGAACTTTTGACTAGCAATGTGTAGTAGAAAGTATTGTCTTGTGGCTTTAATTATTTATTTATTGTTAAATATTTTAAAACCTTTTAGCTGTGGCTGGTTTTTGTAGAAATAATTTAAGCTCTTAAGAGTACTTGCATGCCTTTGGTAAAACTGTACAAAGCCACTCTAATAGCTTTAGCCTTGGGCTATACCACCAATTGGATAATAATATTGCACAGTAATAATTGGACACCATTTTAAGGGCCTTTGAGTAGCTGATAATTATTAGAGGGTGGTGGCAGCTGGTAGTACCATATAGTCTTGGAAAAAGGGGCACAGCTGGAGAACCTGTGCTTGTGTGTGATTGTGTAAACTCTTATCTCAAAGTATGTGTGTGTCAGCTACTTGGGCAGGGAGACGAAGCACTGGTTGGACAGAGAGGGTGCTGAAGATTTTAGCCTGCCCACTAGGCTGAGATCTGGATCCTATAGCTATGCCAGTGGGGAGTCTTATTGGGGACCTGGAGAGCGAGGGAGTGACCAGCCCCAGACTGACTGTGATCTCTGTGTGCTGTTAAGGGAAATTGCACTTTACTGTGTGTATTTGTTATCCTTTCCTCATATATGAGATGCCCTCTCTGGTGTTAGTGGTGAGGATTGAGGCTCCTTGATTGCTGGGCCTGGCACGGGTGTCACATATATTTGCAGCATAAATGGGTACTGTGTTCATTACTTCAGGGACTAGGAAGTCCGCTTACCAAAAGTACAGTCTGTGTTACGCTCAATAACACAGGCAGACTTGCCTGTAAATGCTAAGAAAAGTAAACTGGGTTTGATGGAAA